>NW_005342578.1:0-303 GCF_000412655.1 Myotis brandtii | reverse complement strand
TTTGATGCCACTGGCAGAAAGAAAATAACAGGAGTGAGAGGGAAATTTTGTTAAGTGTGATATTTCCTAGGCTCTTATCTGTGTACTGTCTGAAATCAATATCCTGCTGCAAAAGGCCTGTTCACTTGTTTCAGATAATAATTTGTGGATAATTTATGATTGAACATGGTAACACAAGCCCAAAACTCACCCTAGCTCTGTGGTTCTCAAAAGGGAGCAACTTGGACCACTCCCCATCCCACCCCCATTCCCCCATTTCTGGGGGGGCACTTGTCCATGTCTGAAGACATTTTTTGTTGTCAC
>NW_005342577.1:0-204 GCF_000412655.1 Myotis brandtii | reverse complement strand
ACGAGACTCCACCTGTGCTGTCCTCAGTGCCGGGCGAGTGGCCACCCTTCACCTCCAGGCCAAAAGGGACCATGCGTAGGAAATTGATTTTGTGATATTGCAGTGTGAGTGTCTTTTTCCTTTTTTCCCTTTGATGATAACGCTTTCTGCACCAAGTTTCATTTTACCAGAAAAGTAAGAGCTGATCCAACTGGCTCAAGCGGT
>NW_005342576.1:0-377 GCF_000412655.1 Myotis brandtii | reverse complement strand
AGTTGCATTGAAATTTTCAACAGACTTCTTTAAAATTATTTCTTGTGTAAACACCACCAAACCCCTTCCACAATTCCCTCCTTCCCCCAAATTCTGAGACTCAAGCACAATAATGTTTTTTATTGCAGTTCAATATTCATAAGTACTGCAAAATAGAGGTGGATACAGTTTAATTCACAAAAGAAAAAGTTGACAACATAGAAAATGCTGTATTACATTGAAATTTTTAAAACACGGAAAGTTTTCAAACAGAAAAATTAAAGCCCTTCATTCATAAAATCCAACCACATCCTTTTTAGATTTTTCATTTTTGTGAAATTTATCAGAAATTTTTTCCCCCCTAAGCCTGCCCTAGTCTTTCATGAGGTATAAAATAT
>NW_005342575.1:0-263 GCF_000412655.1 Myotis brandtii | reverse complement strand
CTGGAGATGGTGTTGAATCCCACAAGTTAAAGTCTCAGTCCCACAAGACTGCCCCTCGCCCCCATTTCAGATGCCCATCCTAAGTGATAGGTCCCCAGTTTACCCACAACTTCTGTCTGGCTTGGCTACAAATCAGGGGTTCCTATGACCTTCTATCCACTTTGATTAAATTAATTTGCTAGAAGAGTTCACAGAACTCAGGGAAACACCTAATTGTAGGTCCAGATTATTATATAATAAAGGATATAATAAAAGATACAGAC
>NW_005342574.1:0-547 GCF_000412655.1 Myotis brandtii | reverse complement strand
CTTCATTGAAAACCAGGATAATGTCTCTCTTAATCTTTACAACACTCTGAGGTACATATACTCCTCATTTTACAAGAGAGCAAAACAGGTTAACCTGAGATAGGTTCCCACTAGTGCCCAAGTTCACGCCATTGACAAACAGGGTTTAAAACCCACCCCTGCTTAATTCCACAGCCTGTGTCAATCATGACATAGTCTCCCTCTATGATGCTTATGCTGGGCATGATTTTCTATTGATATGTCCTTTCTTTAGATGTGAGATATCATGGTTATGCGATAGTAAAAGGCTCTTTCTCATCACAACTAAAAACACAGTTGGGGTGTGAAGTGCAGGACTGTTTTATCCTTAAAGCCCAGAACACCCTGGTGTTTAGTCTGGAATCTCTCCCTGTGAACCATTGGAGTAGTGTCTTGGAGGTCACAGTACTTCTCCTTGTGATTAGACTCATTATTTTGAAAACAAATTGAATGTGGAGCCCAGGCTGGCTCTAAGAAGCTGCTATCGGAGGCGAAAAAGTCTATTCTTTTTAAAAAACAGATTTTTATT
>NW_005342573.1:0-715 GCF_000412655.1 Myotis brandtii | reverse complement strand
CACCATCATCATCTCCATCTCCATCACCATCACCATCATCATCTCCATCACCATCACCATCTCCATGCTTTAACAAGCCCTTTAGGTGATTCCGATGGTCAAGCTGAGAACCACTCCCTAGGCTACCCCCAAACATAGTCCCAAGCTGTCTGAGTGTGACTTCCCAGATCCAACATCTCCCTTTTTACCTGGATCTCACCACCAATTCCCAGATCCCTAGATCCTCATTCACTGGGTCTTTGGAGGCCACTGGTGCCAATCACTGGACACCCTGAGAGGCCAGAACCCAATAACTAAGTGTCAGATCCCTGATCCTCCCCCAGTGGGTCATCTGAACCCCACAATCCTGGTCTAGGGGCCTGGTTTCCCAGGTGCCCTAAGTCCCAAAGGGTCTCTGAGCCCAGATCTGTCATAAGACCCACATATCCAGATTATTGACCCCAATCACCAGATCCCTAGTCTGTGAACCCCAAGAGCTAGATCCCAGAACTCAGAACCCTCCCCCAGTGGGTCTGTATTTCCTGGATCTTTCTGAGCCCCAAGATCCTGGGATTCCCCCCCCCCACGGGGTCCTCTGAGCCCCATGATCTGAGTCATGTGCTCCCATATCCCTAAATCCCCTGCACCCCCAAAATCTAGGACCCTTCCTACTGGGTTCCAGTTACTAAGCCTGGATCTCACTCCCTGCCCCACCCCTAGCAGGAGGTCGCAGCGC
>NW_005342572.1:0-794 GCF_000412655.1 Myotis brandtii | reverse complement strand
AAAAGGAGACATATGTAAAACTTTAGAGAATAAAAAATAAATAAGTAAAAATAAAAAATAAAAACTTTTACGTGTATCCATTAATGCTAATATTCACCTTTTTCCACATTTTAACATCTCTGAAATTGGAATGTGTCATAGTAGCTGGCATCTTATTATCCCCTCAGCCACACAGTAGGCACAAAGTACCTGTCATTGCAAGGCACACATGAGCTTGGTCACCGATATTCATCCTGTCATTATCTCAATTGAATTAATGTACATTGTTGGTATTGCAAGTGTTCATTTCACTGCTATTTAAAATGTCTTCAAAGTAACACTGTGACTTGGCATGGAGAGGAAAAGTCGTTGTGTATACAGAAAGGCATGTAAACAGAGCAGCAGCTGGGAAATGCTATATTGGTGCAAGAATATTCATTATAGGAAGAAGGATCACTACCACTTCAAAGCAACAAATCATGGAAGCGCTTTATGGAACCTAAGCAGATGAAGCTATGTTACATTTTGCTCTCTGGGGCATACGCAAAAGAAACATCTTCTAGTGGCCAACTAATGCAACTAAAGGCAAAAGAACTGCCAAATCCCTGGATAGATGAAAGAAATGTCAAAGCATGGAGAGACTGGTGTCACCAACAAATGTGACATGTAAGGTGATCATTAAGGCTCTGTGTCACAGCTTAATTGGAAACATTTTTGTCTTTCATAACAGTAAAATTATTATGTAAAATTATAATGTGGCCTAGCCGGTTTGGCTCAATGGATAGAGCGTGGCCTGTGGACTGAAGGGTCCCGGG
>NW_005342571.1:0-489 GCF_000412655.1 Myotis brandtii | reverse complement strand
GAGCGTCTGCCCCCTGGTGGTCAGTGTGTGTCAAAGCTACTGGTTGAATGGTCGAACGGTCGCTTAGGCTTTTATATATAGAAGATAATAGTGATAGAAGAAGCCCTAGGGATTAGGTATTTTCTTTATCTTTTCATCCAGAGTAAGGATTTTTTTCCTTTGTTACAGAAAGATTAGCTAAATTTTGCTTAAACAAGCATTTTTTTACTTATTCAGTCATCTGTCAACAAATATTGTGTGCCTGCTATGTGCTAGGCATTGTTATAGGTGTGGATACAGTGGTGAAAAAGAGATGATGCCTTTGTCCTTGTAGAGCTTACACTTTAATGAGAAAGACAGATGCAGTTGTATGTATGGTATCAGGTAGGTTAGTTCTATGAAGAAAAATGAAACATAAAGCATGGTTAGAGGTTAGTGTAATGCTTGATCAGTGGGTGGTGATTTTAGAAAGGCCTCTCCAAGGAGGTGGCATTTGAGTATGTAAGTGGC
>NW_005342570.1:0-794 GCF_000412655.1 Myotis brandtii | reverse complement strand
GTTGCTTTCCTGATATTGCCAGGCCAGTAGAAGCTCAATGAGAGCCAGTCAGGGGTGACATTTTATGTTTGTGTGCAGAATAAGAGAAACACACTTAAGCAAGGACACATTTTTCAGTGGATGTGTCAGTTATGGAGAAATTTTTCTGCAACTGAATCTGAGGTCCTGTTATAACATTCTGGGGATTTCTATAAGCGGATTTACAACAAGCACATCAATAGGGGCTAGTAGGTAGCTAGTCAAGAGAAGTTAATGAGTGTGGGAAGGAACAGTCAGTCTCTGGAAGATGGTCAGGACCTGAGGATTTCTCCAAGTTCCTTACCCCCTTTATATACTACATTTTTGTTTCCCCTTCTTTCTTTAGTCATATGCCTTTGGTAGGAATCACAGAATCAAGACTGTTGGATAGTCTCTGTTATCTTTGACTCTGTAGGCTTAATAAGACCTATTTTTCTGGATTGGATATCAGTTAAGATGTGTTCAGCTTCAGATTACAGAAAACACAACTCAAATTGATTTAAACAATGAGTAGGTTAAATAGTTCACTAACAAGAAGTCTGGAGGGCTTGTTAGAGCACCTTCAAGGTTAATTATTATTTTCAGTGTCCCATCAGGGACTCATGTGCTCTCCATCCTTCTCATCTGACAATCTCAGCATATTGATTTATCGTCTCACATTGGTTTCCCTTATGATCAAACTCAAGTTACCCACTGTAGTTCCATGTATTACATGAAAATACAAAAAGGAAAATTTATCCTTGAATGTTTATTTTTGAAAGTGAAAATCTATTTCC
>NW_005342569.1:0-416 GCF_000412655.1 Myotis brandtii | reverse complement strand
CACTGGTTTAGAGCCTAGCACATAAATTTATTTTTATTTTAGTCGTAGTATTATAACAATATAATTATTATTACCATATTATTTTTATTACTAGTATTGTTATACTGTTATTTTACTATTATTATCATTATTATTTTATACATTAAGAAACTGAGCCAAGAGTGTCATTCATCCAATGTCAATTTTTAAATTATGTTGAACTGAAAACACAAATTGTGCATATGTACATGGCCCTTCACCCAAATACCACCACCCGCCCCACTCAGTGCTCTAAGCAAAGGACATGCCAAATGGTGGGAGCCTGGAGGAGGAGTGGCTGATTGGTAAACTGGGAAAGGCATCGGAATAGCTGTTTTATTACAGACTAGGAGCCCACCATTCGATTCGAAATCGCACAGCGCCGCCTGCTCCCTGTC
>NW_005342568.1:0-509 GCF_000412655.1 Myotis brandtii | reverse complement strand
TCTCCCAGTCCGGGACACCTTGAGGGATGTCCCACTGGCACCTTAGGCCCTCAAAAGTGCTTCCATGGATGATTCCACCACCCCCCTGTGCTCGGCAGCTGTGAGCCTGGCGTTTGGCTGAGCGGTGATCCCGCTGTGGAAGTGCACTGACCACCAGTGGACAGCTCCTGACATGAGCATCTGCCCCCGATGGTCAGTGCGCGTCATAGAGACCAGTCGTTTTGCCGTTTGGTCTATTTGCATATCAGCCTTTTATTATATAGGAATGTCTCAATGCTCTACTTTACTGTGCCATGATTATTCTTTCGTTTTTTTTCATATAGATTTACTGATTTCAGAGAGGAAGGGAGAGGGAGAGAAAGAGAAAGATCAATGATGCCAGAGAATCACGGATTGGTTGCCTCCTGCATGCCCCCTACTGGGGATCAATACTGTAACCCGGGCATGTGCCATGACTTGGAATCCAATCAACATCTCCTGGTTCCTTGGTTTAAGCTAAACAACTGAGC
>NW_005342567.1:0-940 GCF_000412655.1 Myotis brandtii | reverse complement strand
TGACACTTTATCCACTGAGCCAAACCGGCTAGGGCTTTAATAATATTTTTCAAACTCTTCCCTCAATATCTCTTCTTATTTTGTGGGTATCTTAATTATTATTGTACTATAAATGAGATAATATTGTAAATAACTTAATTTTATGAAGAATTGACATATTTATAATATCATTCATTGTCTAAAACAATGTGTTTTAATTTTACCCATATTTCTTAGGTAAATAACAGGGTTTTTTTAATTTTTCATACGGGTCCTATATATTTCTTTTTAAATATTTTTACTGGGTACTTATATCTTTGATCTTAGGTCAAATGGACTCCTTTATTTAACATTAAATTAAACCACATACAGGGAAGTTAATATTTAAAACATTAATATTAGTAGACCTATTACTGAATTACCATTTTTATTTCAACTATTTTCATCAGTTGATACCAATATATAATATCACTGTATTCAACTGTTTTCTGCAAAGAACAATTTTTCTCAAATAGGATATGTCTTAAGCATTTCCAACATGAAAGCATAGGTCCTAAATTTATTTTTCCAAATTCTTTGTGTGATTTGCATGTTTTGATGTATGAGATATTCAATTTTTACATTGTCAAATCTATCATTTTTCCCATTTGTCTTATGATTAAAGGAGTCTCTTAAACATGATGATCTGACAATTTCTTTCCAATTTTTCAAACAGTTAAATGATTGTACCAACATGATTTAGTGAATAATTTACTCCTAACTCATTGATTTGCAGAGTCATAGTTTACATACTTAATTCATCTTACACTAATTTCAATATGCTAAATATTGATTTTAAGATATCGGACCAGATGCGTGCTATATTTTACTTGTATTTCCCAAAAGCTATTAAGATACATGAGTTTATTACCATCTTCTGCTGGAAAGCAAAAGGTAGACTTCTCCGTGTCTCAAGAATTGT
>NW_005342566.1:0-309 GCF_000412655.1 Myotis brandtii | reverse complement strand
GGATGTTCCTGATCATTAAATCGCCCGATGAGCTCTGTGGGAATAAACACGCAAGGAGCACACTTTTATTCTGCAAACACAAACCCTTGTGAAGGCTGTGGCCAAGGAGGAGACCTGTATCCAGAGAGAAGAACACGTGGGGGAGATGAAGACCAACACCCCAGAACGTATGGAAATAGGAACAAGAGGGTGAAAACCACACAGGAGACAGAGGGGAAACCGCCAGGCCTGCAGACAGATTTTCATGGCTGAAGACCAGCTTTCCTCCAGGCATTTATGTTTCAAAAATAAATGAGGGCAGAGGCCATG
>NW_005342565.1:0-807 GCF_000412655.1 Myotis brandtii | reverse complement strand
GGTTGTTGTTCCACTCACTCATGCATTCATTGGTTGAATGTAGGTGCCATCGCCAGGGATGGTACCTGCAACCTTGGAGTATCGGGTTGATGCTCCAACTGAGCTGCTTGTCCAGGGCCCGGTTCAGTATCTTGATTTCACCATTGTCTCTTCATTCTCACCTCACCCCCGTTTTACAGAAGGAAATACTAACCGCGAACAACTAGCCAGGGCTCCCTGGCCTCACGGAGGACAGGCCGCAGCCTTCTGAGGGCAGGTGTGGGCTGCAGGCCCCGTCCACCTCCTCCGTGTTGGCCGGCCTTGCAAAAGCTGAAGCTGGAGGTTGGCGAGGCCAGGCCATGTGCCTGAGGCACCGGGGACCTCGAGGCGGGGGAGTGAGGCCACAGGAGGACCTGCGTGGTTCTGAGCAGCTGGCTTTGTTGCTGTTAATTCTCACCCGAGGATGTTTTATTCCATTGATTTTGAGAGAGAGAGTGAAAAAGAGGGAGAGGGAGAGAGAGAAACGTGGATGTGAGAGAGACACTTGGATCAATTGCCTGCCGCAAGCGCCCCGAACTGGGACTGGGGATCGAACCTGTAACCCAGGTATGTGCCCTTGACCGGGAATCGAACCCATGACCCTTCGGTGTGTGAGCTGGCACTCTGACCACTGAGCACCACTGGCCAGGGCGCAGGTAACATTTGACTTTGAAATTCCTTGTGTTTGCCTGCAGCCAGCCTGTGGCATGCCTTTCGGACTGAGAAGGTGTGTCTCCCACCATCGTTTTCGCGGTGATGTTAGAAATGAGGAGGGGGGCCTCCCAGTCA
>NW_005342564.1:0-322 GCF_000412655.1 Myotis brandtii | reverse complement strand
GTCCCACCCTACACCTCCAGGTGCAGCTGTGTCAGTGTGAGGCAAGAGGCTAACTGCCCAAAAAGGGCTCCTCCTGGGGCAGAGCGAGGGTTGATCACCCCCAGGTGAGGTTTGGGGCCTGGACTCCGTGTTCCCCTCTCAGCACTACGTGGAGAATGGGAGACATCGCTGTTAGTGAGGGGACTGGAATCCCTATAATGTTTCCCTTGTCAAGCTGCAGAGCGAGCATCAGGGACATGGTGACAGGAAGGGCACAGATGTGAAGTTGACTAGATCTGTCACACTGCCACTTCCTGCTTTTTTCCTGCAGAGAATCTAATTA
>NW_005342563.1:0-200 GCF_000412655.1 Myotis brandtii | reverse complement strand
TAGTCAGCAATGAAAGAGAACAAAAAGACATACATGCTACAGCATGGATGAATCTTAACAGAAATGCCAAGTGAAACTCATCAAGTACAAAGGATTGCTTCTTCCACATTACAATAATATGAAATTCTAGGAAAGGCAAAACTATAGCGAGGATTATTTGTTCATTTTTTACAGAAATAGAACAAATAATCCTCACACTT
>NW_005342562.1:0-370 GCF_000412655.1 Myotis brandtii | reverse complement strand
ATTAATATTCATCAGCATTATTATTTGTTAGAATTATTAGTTGGCCATAATGAAATATAAGGAAAAAAAGGATATGATTTGCTTTTGTAAAAAAAACCTTAAAATTCAATGGAGGTTAAAGACAAACTTAACAGTAAACTTAAAACAATGTTATTAAAATGCAACCAATTTTAAAGGTTTTTTTAAATATTTTGTTTTAATATTTAAAATACTCTATTTGAGTCTCATTTGGTTGATGTGAGGTTGGTACAATCACTTTGGAGGTGGGTTTTTGTAAAGCTGAAAATATAACTCTGTGGCCCAGAAATTCTAATCAGAGAGAACTAACGATGAGCAGTGGCTTTTAAAATTTGTATTTGTGTACCAGTTA
>NW_005342561.1:0-202 GCF_000412655.1 Myotis brandtii | reverse complement strand
TTCCAAAAAATTCAAGAGGAAGTCACACTTCCAAGCTTTCTATGAAGCTAGCATTACCCTAGTCCCAAAACCAGATAAAGACAACACAAAAGATGAGAACTATGGGCCAATATCCTTGATGAACGTAGATGCTAAAATCATCAAAAAAATCTAGCAAACTGGATTGAGCATTACATTAGAAAGATCATACACCATGACCAAG
>NW_005342560.1:0-998 GCF_000412655.1 Myotis brandtii | reverse complement strand
AATGAACAACATAAACTGATGAACAAAAACAGATCATATTTCTTTTTAGTTTGCCATTCTTCTGGAACTCAGAATTTTGGATTACTCTCTCAAAGCTTCTTCCAGAGAATTTTATCCTTTCTTATCATTTTGTTTACTACATACAAACTAAACCTATGATCTTAAATCTAACTTCAGGACAAAGTTCTCCCCTGAAATCTGGACTCGTGTTTAATCACTTTCATCAAGTTGGCTTCTCCTTTATTACAAGGTACTATAATTTCTCACTTGGAAATTGCAACAGTCTTCTAAAATGTGTGAAGCCAGTTTCTCAGAGAACAGAGGGAGATAGAAAAATATCTAAATAATGAACGGCTAAAAAGTTGCCAAATACTCTAGGATGAGAATAACTATAAATCCACAGACCCCCAAATTAAATCAATGCCAAATCTAAAACTGGAGAACCTCAGAGCAGGTGATAAAGGTCCATTCTTAAAGCAGTTACAGACAGAGGAGCACAAATGAGAAGGACAGCAGACTTCTTATCAGAAAACATGGAAGGAAAGGACAATGCAAAGACATTCTACCTTCCGGAAGAAATGGAATTCTATGCCAAGCAGGAAGGTAACTAAAATGCAGTGATTGTCGTGGACAGACCACCTGTGGTCTGACTCCAGATGCCAGGCCCGGCTTGTCCCCCAGCTGACCATCAGACATGTGAGTGAATGAATGAGCTTCCGAAGCTTCCAGACTTGGACTTGGAGTCTTCCAGGTGTGCTCCAGGTACTGTGGACCGGAAATACTCACTCCCCAGTGACCTTCCTGAATCCTTGACGCACGGAAACGGAGGGAACAATTATTGTTTACAGCCTCTACATGTTGGGATGGTTCGTTGCACAGGGATAGATAACCGGAGCTTCTCTGTGATGCTGGTAGTGAGCTTTTAAGACTGTGCCTGTGTCCCTCCTGCCACCCCCACCCTTGTCCCCCAGCCCACATGTGTTCAGCCCAAGTGACTT
>NW_005342559.1:0-833 GCF_000412655.1 Myotis brandtii | reverse complement strand
AATTTATTTAGTTCCCAATTCTGGGGGTCAGGTTGGTAGTTCTTCTCTCTGGGCCAGCTTGACTAATCGCTGCTGGGCCTGCTCCCCTGTGCCTATTAGGCAAGCTGGCTGGTTGGATGACCTATGATGGCTTCACCCACAGCTGTAGCGCATTGGTTCCCTTCCACGTGGCCCCTCACTCTCAAGTCACTACTTGGGCTCATTTGCATGGTGGTCTGAGCAAGAAAGCCAGCCTCAGTGCGCAAGTGCTACTCAAGTCTCTGCTTTCATCATGGTTTCTAATGTCCCGTTAGCCACAGCAAGTCACAAGACCAACTCAGATTCAAGTGGTGCTAAAGTGATTTCACCTGCTGATGGAAGCAGAATAATTTTTGTCCATTTTTTTCAATCTACTATATTGCTTATGTTTAGGATGTAGAGGGAAAAAGGGGGCAGAGGTATATAAAATTTGGAGCACAGAAAGCTTAACACCAAGAAACAGACAATCATCTAAATGATAGGATCTACTTCCCAATTAAGTGTCAAGCACCCAATACTCCATCTTTGAAGACATGTTCTGCTGTGCTAAGCATTGCCCAACCAGGTGTCCTTTTCTGAAGTGAATTTACCCTTGGGAGATGATGACAAATTCAGGTGTAATTGATCACTTATTTGAGCTGTCCTCTAGGGCAGGGAACTTTATTAGCAATGAAGGCCATGACAGCAACCTCATTGGGGAATCGCTGATAATGGAACATGGGAGAAGGAGCCTAAGAGAGACAAATGGGGAACCCAGCCTTGTATTTTCGTTGTCCTATGTTTATTTTAAAAATATGTTTTTATTGATTTTAGAG
>NW_005342558.1:0-1049 GCF_000412655.1 Myotis brandtii | reverse complement strand
CGCGGGCCGTAGTTTGCCCACGGCTGTTCTAGACAAAACCAGGGTTGCGAGGGCTAAGCCCCTTGCACGAATGCAACCGACTCTTACTAAATCAACCCAAAACTGTTAATCAACTCCCAAAGTGAAACCTATTTCAAAACTCTATTCATGACTAGAGCTATGTGACCCTGACAGACTAAAATTACAGGATGAGATAATTATGCCTACCAGTGAAAAGAAAGCAAGCAAAAAACAGAAGCATTGCTATTCCGATACTAGAGAGAGCAGATGCAGACCACAGATAATTAAATATATCAATAAAGAAAAACTTTATCTTCTAAAAGCTCTATTCAAGGTGAATATAAAGCAGTTATGTGCATCTATACAACAGTGCAAATAAATGTAGCTAACTTAATAAATAAAAAATTACATGAGAAGCAAGAAGTAGAAAGAAATATATTTATAGAAGAATTTAACATACCACTAAGAGTCTGAGAAAAAAAATAAGACAAAAAAATAAGCAAAAATGTAAACTATCTAAACAGTATTATAAGAAACAACTGTAGACCTAAAAAAAAATGTGCCAGTACTTAAAACAAGACCAGAGAATATAATTTCCTCTCAAGTGAACATAGGACTCTCAAACACTGATCCGATATTAGCACATAAATAAAATATCAATAAATTTCACACAGTAGAGATAATACAGTCAATATTTTTATCACAATGCAATGAAAATTTAAAAGTAGAAACCAGAAGTTAATAACAAAGCCAGAAATTACAGCTACTTAAGTAAAATGAATACATTTAATAAAAATTCAACTTAATACTGACACAAGAAGAAATAGAAAACAGGTTATAACTAATAAAGAAATTTAATTTGTCTTCACAACCTCCAAAAAGAAAACCCAGGTCCAAATGATTTCAATGGTGAATTCTATCAAACCAGAAAGATGAAATATGCCTAATTTACATGAAATACTTCAGTTATAGAGGAAGAGAGATCATTGCCTAACTCGTATTATGAGGATGGTATAACCACTACGAAAATCTAGCAGTGATTATAAAAA
>NW_005342557.1:0-209 GCF_000412655.1 Myotis brandtii | reverse complement strand
AAAGGACACAAGGGAGGGCATGTAGGCAGCCTCTAGAAGCTGCAAAAGGCGAGGAAACAGATCTTCTCCTGGAACTTCCAGGAGGAATGCAGTCTGGTTGGCACCAAGATTTTATAACTCATGAACTCAAAAACTATAAAATAATAAATGTGGGTTGTTGTAAACCACTAGATTTGTGGTAATTTCTTAAAGCAATAATAGAAAACCAA
>NW_005342556.1:0-345 GCF_000412655.1 Myotis brandtii | reverse complement strand
CTCCCCCCCTCCCCATCTCTGCTCACAACAAGCCCCATCTTCCTACCTGCATGGCACAGCTTTGGGGTGTCTTCCCTCCCTCCAGCTCCCACCCCAGATTCCCTCAGAAATGCTGTGACATCCATCTGTCCACATGTTCTGTGTCCAGCCACTTCCCACTGCTTCCCCTTCACATCCCCGCAAACCAGCCTCTCTCCCTGGGACACGGGGAAGTGCCGGCTCCACTCCCTGCAGCCTCAGGGGCCCTTCCTCATGGTACTGTTCTCAGCACAACAGCCAGCCTAACCCTTTCATTTATTTTTATTTATTATTTTTAAAAAATATATTTTACTGATTTTTTACAGA
>NW_005342555.1:0-788 GCF_000412655.1 Myotis brandtii | reverse complement strand
CTCTATCCACTGAGCCAAACCGGTTTCGGCAGAACATCAGAACATAGACTTCCATCGCTCAGGGACCACCTGTCTCTTCCCAGTCAATGCCATTCCACCCCTCCGCAGCTAAAAACCCTTCTGACTCCCCTGGCCATAGAGGCGTTTGTGTGTAGACCAACTAGTCCTGGCTGCAGCCTGATGAATTTCAGACAGTGTGCTGAGCCAGAGAAACCAGACTCAGTCCAGACATCGTGTGATTGTTGAAAGAGTTGTGGCTTCATTATGAAATGTGGAGTGGAGAGAGGCAGAGGGTGTGGAGGTAAGTGTGAGGAAAGACCTTGATGGTCATGAAGGGGGAAGCAGGGTGGGCGGGGTGCCTGTGGGCTGTGAGGGTGCCCCTGCAGCAGACCCCGGAGTGTGCATCCTCATTCCATCGCACTCCAGCTCAGAGGTCCAGAGGGAGGGGCTGGAGATCCAGTGCCCGAGGTTCTCCGCCTGTAAAGTGGGGGTGCAAACAACGGCACCCTTCTCTTGGTCTGATGCGAAGCATAAATCAGATAGTTGATATAAAATGTTTGGACAGTGTTTGGCCCATGGCAAATGCTATCCAATAGACCTCTTGTTATGTCCAGGGAGACTAGTAGGTAATACCTTTAACAATGAATGTTCCAAGCACACACTCTATAATACCATTCCCTACTGTTATCAAAAGGAAATACACTTGTGACATAAACATCTAGGGAATTTTGCCATGATGATTTCAGGAAACTATATTTCGAGTGAGACATACACCTTAGAACAAAATA
>NW_005342554.1:0-719 GCF_000412655.1 Myotis brandtii | reverse complement strand
TTCACTTTATCCTGAGAGCAGTGGTGTCAAGCCTTTGAACTAAAGGGCTTGAAGCAAGGGGCTAACATCAGAGGATTGTCTTAGAAAAGACAGGATGACAGAAAGCAGGGCTAATGTTAGCACACGCCGAGTGATTGATGCCTTTCAAAAACCTGCCTCTTATTTAGGGAGCTGCTGAGCCTGGGGCCTGGATTCATGAATGGGAGCTGGGAGGAGTACCTATAGATGGACAGCAGCCCCTGTGTCCCTCAAGGCACACATGCCTAATGGCCATGCCTGAAGGGAGGAGCGGGTGCAGGTGGGAGGTGGAAGGTGCAGTGGGGATGCAGTTGGGAGGCCCTTGCGTTAGTGCTAGACCAGGAGTGATGAAGTCAGGTTCCCAGAGCAGTCCATTTGCCTTGTTCTTTAAGACAAAAAAAAGAGAGAATGCAGAGAAGACAGAAGTGACCCAGTCAGTGGGTTGTGGGCTTGCCTGAGGGTGGGAGGGTGAGGGAAGATACTGGGGTTGATGCCTAAGTTTCTGACTCCGTGGTCTCCAGATGTCTCATCACAAGTATCTCTGTGAGACTGCATGATGTTCACATTAAAAAATAGCATGTGGTTTAAAATATGGCCCAAGACATACACATGTTGTTTAATGATTATCGATTCTAATCATCTATTGGAATCTTTTCAATGCTTCTCAAATTACTGCTAAAATATTCCTCCAGCAAAGTGAG
>NW_005342553.1:0-645 GCF_000412655.1 Myotis brandtii | reverse complement strand
GTTGCGGCATTAGGAAGGTTGAGAACCACTGAACTAACTCAAGACAAAAAAATGATATTTTCCTCTTTGCCAGTGATTGATATAGGTATGGGCATGTAATACAATCTTGGACAATAAGATTTCAGGTGATGTTAGTAGAATTCCTAGGAAAGATTTTCTTTGGTCTCATAACGGTCCACAATACAGGTGTGTGCCCTTTGGACATTGCTGTGGGAGAAAATCATGCTGCTATAACCATTGTGCCACCAGGAGCAGGATATCTTGAGTCCCAGACTCTCAGTACATCGGTAGAGAAGAAAGGCAAAAGGATCTGGGCTTTCAGTGACATCGTTGGACCTCTGAAGCAGCCGTGGGACTTCTCCTGACTTGTTCTCTGAGTTAAGCAGCTTGTCTGGCTGGAGCTACCTTGGCTATGCTTCTGTTGCTATGATCTGAAGCCGTTTAACTGTGACACCCCCAGAACACAAGTCAAAAACCAAGACTCAGAGAAGTTCCATGGCTGGACTTATGGGGTTCAGTGAGGGAGTGGCAGAGAGGCCTGGCTAGAATATAAGTTCCTAGTTCAGTCCTCTTTCAAGGGAAGAGAATTCACAATGCACTACTCTTTTTTGACCATGCTTTGTACAAAGTTACAGCAGGTACAGT
>NW_005342552.1:0-513 GCF_000412655.1 Myotis brandtii | reverse complement strand
TCACCAGTATAAACATATAGCTCAAATATCATCAAGCCGGTGATCAGTAATGATTACTGACATATGTCACAGAATGAAGCAAATTTGATTTGAGAGCAAACCAAGGTTCAGATACTTCTTTAAAAATCCCTCTGGTCCTGTGGGATAATCACAGTTCAGTCTATTTTATACTTTCACAATTTTCAACTATTTTAAACGTCAAACCTCTTCAGAGCTTGCCCTTGATTCTGTTTTTTTTTTAAGCATGAGTGTATTGACATATATTGATAACATAGGTCACAAATGTCTTCTCCAAATAAAAATGGACAAAAATGGTAGGTTTTGAAGTTGCAAAAATACTTAGAGATCATCCTGTCCAACTTTTCACAAACACCTGCCTGGGATAGTTCAGTGATTTGTCTGAGTTTGCAGATACTTGCTTTTATCATCTGGTTTCAGAACATAGACCTCCTGCATTTTGTCCGTGTTTATTCAGATACCTTTTAATGCTTCTACATCAATCAGTGCAATTTA
>NW_005342551.1:0-826 GCF_000412655.1 Myotis brandtii | reverse complement strand
TGGAAAAGAAAACTGACATTCAGACTACATACGCTGAACAATAGCATACCTTCCCCCACCCCCGAGTGTTCCCCATTCTACATTTCATCAGCACTGGGGGAAGATTTCTGTTTTTGATATAGTATATCCCAGTCTTTCTGTGCTGAATGTTTCATGTGAGCTATATAACTGAATCTTCATAATAATCCTAGGACTTGTTTTATCATTCTCAAATTACATAACAAGAAACTAATAAACCAAAACCTACGTCCTTTCCACTTTATTGTTACTTCTCTGAAATCTACTTTTAAGAGAACAAAGGACAAAGATAGGAAATATAGATGGAATTCATCTTACATGTTTATCCATCTAAAATACCTTTGGAAAGAAGTAAATAAATGAGAAAGACAGAGAGAAATGGTAGCAGTACTGTATTTGTCATGAAAGAGCAATTCAATACAGACTTGACAATAAAGATGATGTGACTTGGACTCATTGTTCCTAGCTATTTTCCATACCTTTCTCTTGATCCTCCAATATAACATATGTCATAGATTTTGGAGTCAGATATTTAATCCTCAACTCTGCCTATGGCTGTATAAACTTGTGCAAATATATGGGGTGTGTGTGTGTGTCTGTGTGTGTGTGTGTAAAAGAGAGAGGCAGACATGGAGACAGAGAAGAAAATATGTGAGTATATGTAGTTCCTCCTTTCTCTCATAAATTTTCAAGATCTATCCATTTCATCACTGAGAAGAGAGGAAATAGCAACATACATATGTTGTAAATCCTGTGGCCTGGGCACTAGAAAATATCTGCATGATGATCTAGTCTCGTGTCCTCATTT
>NW_005342550.1:0-561 GCF_000412655.1 Myotis brandtii | reverse complement strand
TTGCTTGTGCATCTGAACCAGTGAGGCTGGCCGGCCCCCACACACACCATGAACCAGAACACACGGCTTCTAAAAGCTCCCAGGTGACTCCAATGCAAACGCCCGAGGACACAGATTTGGGGTCCAGGGAACCAGGTGGCCTTTAAGGGCTTCCTGTTTTGAATTCTCTGACCAGCGAGTAAGTCTGCTCTCCTGTCTTCATCCCCATCCCCTGGCAGGTTCTTGGTGGCAGTGAAGTTACAGTGAGGGGGAAGCGGGGCTCTGCCCCCAGTGATTCGTCATATTAAACAGACGCAGCAACCCCTCTGATCCATGCTCCATTATTCATACAGTCCTATCAGTTACTGAAATAGGATCCTGACCACTACCGGGACATGGGATAAATAAGATCCACCTTCGTGAGCACCGCCTCCTTTTGCTGGAAGATTCCTTTTCCATTAGCAGCAGCTCAGATGTCCCGGGCTTCACAGACCAGCCCCATCTTGGATCGAAGTAAGACTGAAGGACAGGGAGGTCCACACTCGGCTAACGGAGGACAGGCCTTTCCCTCCGTCTGCCCCA
>NW_005342549.1:0-435 GCF_000412655.1 Myotis brandtii | reverse complement strand
GTAGATCTCATGTTATGTGCTTTATACCAGCGGTCGCTAACTGGTGGTCCATGGACCACTGGTGGTTTGTGAGGTCTGAAAGGTTGGCGACCGTTGCTTTATACTATAAATTTTTGTTTAATGTGGGGAGGAAATAGTAGGGCATAGAATAAAAGGAAATATCTAGTTAGTCGCTTCTAGGCCAGGCTCTGTTAAATGTTCCAAGGCCCTAGCTGATTTGACTCAGTGGATAGAGAGTAGACCCACAGACTGAGGGTCCTGGGTTCAATTCCAGTCAAGGGCAGGTACCTCGGTTGCAGGCTGCCCAGGTCAGGAACCCCGTGTAAGGCAACGAGTCAACAATGTTTTTTTCTCCCACTCCTTTCCTCTGTCTAAAAAACAAGAAAAAAATCAATTCAAAAAATATCCTCGGGTGAGGATTTAAAAAATATGTTC
>NW_005342548.1:0-570 GCF_000412655.1 Myotis brandtii | reverse complement strand
GCTCTATCCATTGAGCCAAACCAGTCAGGGCTCTATGCATTATTAATATCTTCAAACCACCCCTGACATAAACACATATTCACACAGATACCCTGGGCCCTCTACAGGTGCACCTGTCTTGATGACCCAAAGTGCCACTGCCAAAGACATTAAGAGTTGAGAGTGGGAAAGAGGTGCAAGATGGCTCTCTTAAGTCTTAAAAGCAAAAGAGGTCAGAGAATCAGGGGGTAGGGGGGCAGGAGTTTGAAGGCAGGTACTGCCAATACACTTATTCTACAGCTCCCCATGGATCCAACTTTCCAGCAGGTACTATGCTTCGTGAGTTCAGAATAGAGAGTCTCTCATGCAAATAAAGAGATAATTTGAGAGACCTTGCAGCACCCGACCAACAACCAAAGGTAGAAAGAGAAGCTGTGTTTCAAGAAAGTTGCATGTAATCATGTCCAGCTTGTAAAAAAAAATGATCTCTTTCTCAATTATATGTGTTATCACTTATGCCAATTATTCTAATAGAGGAATTTTATTATAAGGTAACTGAGTTTGCATTTTAAAGAAAAGGAATCATTTATT
>NW_005342547.1:0-715 GCF_000412655.1 Myotis brandtii | reverse complement strand
CACACAGATGGGGAAGTGGGACAAAAACCCTCAGACAAGTACTCTACAAGCTTCTCACACATATAGAGGCCGTTAATAATCGTACTGGTAATCACCAGAGATCGTAGGCCCTGGGCATTCTGGATGAACATGGTGCCAAACTAGAATTCTTTTCATTTTTACACACGGTGCCCATGGAGACTCTAACAGGTTAAAGCAAATGTTGGTATCAATGTTACCAAATATTAACAGGTTTCTTCTACAAAGGCTTTGTAGGCCAGAAGGTGCGACCTGGAGAGGGGAGTGAGAGGACATAGACGTGAATATGTAATTTTTCAGGACGGAGAGCAACCCAAGCCTCTCCCAGCCTCCAGGGGGCACTGTTGGCCTCCACACAAGAAAATGAACTAAGAGGCTAACCCTGATGCCAGGGCTCTGCGCCAGGAGTGAGGGCACCAGACACTCTGCTAGCGCCAGGGCCCAGCGTTGGCCTCTGAGCGGCCTGACTGCACCCCCAGATGTTGTCACTGGGCCCCCCCTATACCAGGCTCCAGGCGCCCGGCCGCTGGGGCTCACGCAGCCTTTACATTTTGCTGTTCTTTGCTTTTGTTTTACTTCATAGAGTCATGGAAGCTGCCCACGTGGGTCTCAGAATTCCGCTGGCCCAGTCCAATGGGAGTGAACCTTTTCTTGTGAAATAAAAGCAGAGGTTTCTAAATGGTGTTGTGTTTTGTGT
>NW_005342546.1:0-237 GCF_000412655.1 Myotis brandtii | reverse complement strand
TCTCCGCGGGAGGGGGCGCCTCCCCATACCCAGACTCGAATTCGGGATCCCAGTAGGAACACCCGGCACCCAGGGTGAAGTACGCGTGCACTCCCCCCTCCTCCAGAATGACATAGGGGGGCGGCGGGGGCAGAGTGGGGCCCAATCCCACCCCCCTCATGTCAGCCAGCACCTGTGCCGCCTCCGTTTCCTCCCGGAGCCTCGGGCGCTGCTCCGGTGGAGGCAGGGGCAGTCGCA
>NW_005342545.1:0-508 GCF_000412655.1 Myotis brandtii | reverse complement strand
AAACTACCAATTAGTTACAACCATTCTTTTCTACTTCATTAGTTCATTCACTCAACAAACATTGTTCAAGCAACTCTTTAGCCTGCACACATTTAGTCTTGCTCTGCTCCAGCTAATCTTTCTAACATCAAGGTGAGCCGTTTCCACCAACCTCACCATTTCGTAACTGTACTTGGGTAATTATTCAATATACATTTCTTACAATCCTGCCTTCTTGCATTTACTCAAGCTGTTTGGACTTCTCTTTCCTTTTCCTTCAGTCCAGAAAGATATCTGTCATTCTTCCAGGCCAAATGTTGTAGGGGTTTTGTATCCTCTGTTTTCTTGTCCCCGACTGTCCAGCAGAACAAATCTCTTCACCTCAGCACCCTTGTTATACACACAGTGAATACATATACCGTGTTATGGGTAGAATCATCTTTCACAAAGATGATATATTAAAGTCCTAACCTCCTGTACCTTATTTAGAAGTAGACCTTTATAGAGGTAATCAAGTTAAATGAGGTCA
>NW_005342544.1:0-527 GCF_000412655.1 Myotis brandtii | reverse complement strand
TAGCCGTGCTTCTGAAGAATAGCTAAAGATGGAGAGTGGAATCAGTTTTTACTCATCCTGGAAAACCTTTCTACGTAATTTGTTAGACCCCAGTGAAAAAATGAAAATGAACAGTTTGTTGTTCAACAGGTACTAAGAATTTCAATATAGTGAGAGGATAGCAGTGCTCACCAAGCCTGAAACCCTTGTGGCTATAGAAATCACATACACGTGAACACAGCCCTGCCCCCTACTGGTCATACTCATGTTTTATCTTTTACCGGAGGGCCTTTTTGGTGCAAACTTACCGCTGTTGCTCTCTAAGCCTATGACCCTTTTTGTGCCTTTAGTTAGTGATTTTCAACTGGAATCTAATTTTCTGTCTTTGGCTTTTAGTAAACTTGTCAACTATCCTTTGCTATTGTAATATGATATAAAGCTTTGTTGGTCTTGTGTTGTCTGTGAAGGGGGAGCTAGGGAAATGGCTGGTATGTGGATAATCCACATTTACCCACCTCCAATATACCAGGCACTGACTCCTCCATGTC
>NW_005342543.1:0-1054 GCF_000412655.1 Myotis brandtii | reverse complement strand
ATATATTCATCTATCTATCTATTTTCCATTCACATCCAAGTTTAGTAATTCATAATGAAGATAAACTTCACTTTACCTGTAACTCCTAAAACAGTTTTGAGAGCCTAACCTGCATAGAGGGAGGAGCAGCCATGGGATGGAAATATTTGTTTTATTAAGACTGAATATAATGACCCAGATTGACAAGTTCCATTTATTCATACAATAAAAGCAAAACCATTCACCATTTTCACCTTATGAAAGGTTAGGTCTGAGGCATGCTACATGCAGTGACAAATTCAGAAGGTTTGTTTAATGTCTCACATACGCTATGGCATTTCTGGAGGTGAATAGGTAAGCAAATACAGGACTAAACACTCTCCACCTTAGACTTTCTGAGATAAAATCCTTTTTCTGTCATGGAATGATTACAAAAGCCTGCAAGTCATAGTCCTCTCCGGTGGGCAGAAAAGCTGTAGTTACTCTCGGGTCACAAAGAACGTCCCCCAAGAGCTATATTGATTCCCAAACTTCAGTCAATGTGACAGCTGGGGGATGGCCTCTGAGATTTTTCACTAAGGAGGGAGGAACTCAGTGACCTCTTCTTTCTTCCAGTCTTCACTCTGCTTTTCTGTAAGTCAGAGTTTTAACCACCTCACGATGTCTACAGCTACTGAGAAAGCAGCAGTATGCCAAGTCCTGTTACTTCGTAATCATGAGGGATTGGCATTCCCTTCTTTGAGATTTATTCTTAGTTCTCTGCAGTGGGTGTTAGCCAGGCACAGTACAGGCCCAATTGCACAATAAAATAAATACATGCTGGATACTTATAACTTTGGCACATCCAAGAAGTTCTTCTACTATAATGCAAGCTTTTTATTGGTGGTACTGTTATCTCCTTTTTTCTCTAATGTAACCCTTGTTCCTAGAACAATGACACATAATATGTGTTCAAAGTACTTGTTCTAAGAAGGATCATAGGTAGGCCCTTGTATACTTATACTAGAGGCCCTGTGCACAAAGTTCCTGCACTAGGGATGTCCCTCAGCCTGCGCCCTCTCACAGTCCGGGACCC
>NW_005342542.1:0-221 GCF_000412655.1 Myotis brandtii | reverse complement strand
CTGCTGGGGCAGCAGGCACATGGCAAGGCCTGGCCTGTCCCCAGGCAGGCCCGGCCACTTTATGTGCCTGCCTCCAGAGTCCCCCAGTCCCCTCAGGCCCCCAGCTGCCCAGAGCCAGTCTGAGGCACAGGCAAGCTTCGGATGGCGGCCCCCCAGCTGCCCAGAGCATGCCCAAGGCACAGCTAGCCTCGGATGGCAGCTGCCCAGCCACCCAGGGCCAC
>NW_005342541.1:0-270 GCF_000412655.1 Myotis brandtii | reverse complement strand
AGGTGGCCCCAGGCCTCACCACACTCTGGAGGCCTCACGCCCCACGGAGCCAAGGGGATGTGAACGGGACAACCAGGCCCGGCTGCCTGTCCTGCTGCAGCCAACCGAGCGGAAGCCGACCGGGCTGAGTCCTAGATGAGCGTTTATTCCAGTCCTGCCGGCAGCGGGGGGAGCAGCAGGCCGTCCACAGACACCTGCTCTGCACCTTAGGCCGGCGGTTTATGGGGTGGACGGAGAAGATGACAGGGGGCAGGAATGACAGGCGTGGGG
>NW_005342540.1:0-239 GCF_000412655.1 Myotis brandtii | reverse complement strand
GGTGGGCTCTGCATCAGAGACCAGTAGGGGGCAGTGTGCTAGGCCTGGTCCTCAGGATGTGCCCTTAGAGGGTCAGGGCAGCTGTGCCCCTTAGGATGGAGCCTGAGAACCGGGCTGGGGTCCAGGCGAGTCTCCTGTTTGTGTCATAAATCAGTGTCCTGGGGGCTCAGCCAAACTTCTGCTGGACCCTGTGTGGCTGGTCACTGCTGGGGTTTTGCTGCGTCACAGAATTCCAGGAT
>NW_005342539.1:0-291 GCF_000412655.1 Myotis brandtii | reverse complement strand
CATAAAAGTGTCAAATCATGTCAAATGTATTGTGAAAATTTATTTTTAAAGTTACACAATTTTTCTTCTTTTAACAAATATGATATATTTTAAAAGCAATATCTATGTTATTTTTCCCTGTAGATTAATACATTTTATTTACTAACATTTTCTTTAGAATTTTGAGGCTATTCTTCATATTTAGTAGCACTTTGGTCAGTTTGGCCAACTTTACTGATAAGATCAAGGTCACCATTTCTCAGGAGCCTGAGCTTCAAGTTTCTTTGCCTTTGTTGGGATTGGCCCAGTTTA
>NW_005342538.1:0-613 GCF_000412655.1 Myotis brandtii | reverse complement strand
CAGTGGCAGTGCCTGGCAAGGGCTCGCTAAGTCTTTGATGAACATTGAAGGAATAGGAAGGAAATAATGTTGATATTCTTTTAAAATGTTTTTTTATTGACTTTTAGAGAGAAAGGAAGGGAGAGGAGAGGAAAACATTGATGGGAGAGAGAAACATGGATCGGTTGCCTCCCACAGGCATTCCTGCTGGGGATCAAGCCCACACCTGGGCAGTGCCCTGACCGGGAACCAAACCGGCAACCTTTCAGTGCACGGGATGGCGCTCCACCACCTGAGTCACACGCCAGGGCAGTGCTGGCATTCCTGGGCTTGGGGGCTGGATGTGGTCTAAGAGAGTCCCCTCCCCACCTAGGGTGCATATTTGAGTTTTTTGAAGTGAAGGGAGGTGGTCTGCGTGGAACAAGGCAGGCGAAATTGCTGAGCCTCTGTGACTGATAGGGCCGGCGGGTGGACACAGGGACCCTGAAGCCCGGGAGTCCCCAAAGTTGGTGGTGGTCAGGGTGTCAGGGCAGATCTGAGACGTGAGCTGATTAATACCACCGGGGTAGTTCCTGCCGTAGGAGAATCAGAAAACCAAAATTGCTGCTCCAGGAAAGGGCTGCCACAGGCCAGG
>NW_005342537.1:0-1164 GCF_000412655.1 Myotis brandtii | reverse complement strand
TCAATAAAATATATTTTTTAAAAATAAAAATAAAAAAGCCCATGAAGAGTTGTATAATCTCACTGTGATTTGTTTTACTCACCTGAAATTTTGAACCTGTAATTTTTTCCAATGGATAGCAATAACATGCATGTGTGACTTCACATCTAGGGCTCATTTACCTGCTTCTCAAGACCATTTTGCCTCACCCCCTGCCTTCTGACTTCACCTCTAATAACTCCCATTTGGAACACATTATGGCACAGGGAAAATTCTTTTACTTTATTTTTGTAAGTGCATATTCACGTGTTTTTATAAATGCTTAATCTGAAACCACAGTTGGAGGGGGTGCTTTAATTTTTTTCAATGAATCATTTATTCTCCTTCAACCCAGTTCTCTCTATTTGTAACTCAAAAGTAAAGATATAGAGAATGAATGAGTCCATTGCTGTTATTCCAATAACAGAGGTAAAGGAGATAATATAGTATAAGGAGAGACATATCATACAACTCCTTCTGTTACATTTGGCCAGTTTCTTATTTCTACTATTTTTATTATTATTTTTAAGAACATTTATTAAAGAAACAATGACCAAGGAAAGACCTCTTCTGATTCTCTAACCTTTTAAGTGTAAGAATATATAGAATTATCGTTAAAAAATTGGGTAGTTTATTTTTTATTTTCTAAAGTTTGGCAATATACCCTACCTTGTTTCTATTTCTAAGATAAAGAAACTTCTAATTACATTTGCAAAATAAGTTTTCTAGACAGGTAGATCTTTTACTATTAGGTCACTATATTCTATTTGTTATAGTTCCTACTCATTGTTCTTACAGAATTAGAAAACATTTTATAAAATTTAGGCTTGTGATATCACAGAACTGTCTATGAAGCAAAATAATGTGGAGTTCAGGGTTAGTGTATATTGTGTGCATGTATGCTGGTTGCAACCTATAATTCTATGGTTACAAATGGCAGGTAGTATTTTTAACCTCTGAAATAAAGAAATGAGTATGTTTTTTTCTCTTATTCCTATCAGTCCTTCCTGCACTCCAATGGTTTTATTATGAGTGAACCACATGCCAAAGGAGGACAAATGGAGGTGTGATCTTTAGGCACAGTGACAGAGCCCTGACACTGGATTTTTAAGACAATACCCTTCTTGCTGACATCTTCCATTCTCT
>NW_005342536.1:0-305 GCF_000412655.1 Myotis brandtii | reverse complement strand
CCAGGATTGAGAAACATACAGTAAGGAGAAAACAAACACTCACTATGTTTTGTTTCTTGTGTCATATTATACACACCAACATATTTTGCCCTTAATGTCCATTCTTGGAATGCTCTCTCATTACAGAAGTGGTGAGTCACAGTTAAGAGAATTGTTGCGACTTGCTCCACCCACTGGTGAAAGCCAAACCAAGGCCAATTTTGGTTTCTCATGGAAGGGGGGAGGGGCTGGAGGAGAGAGGGGGGATGTGAGGGGGAGGGTTGGTTACAATTTGCATGATCACATGATACACAGGTTTCATTACA
>NW_005342535.1:0-258 GCF_000412655.1 Myotis brandtii | reverse complement strand
TGTGTTTATGGGTGTCAGAACTCAAGTATGTCCTTACTTGTCCCGCTCTGGCACCATTAGCTGAGATAGCCACACTCTAAGCAACTCCCGGTTTCTTGAAACAAATCTGCTCTCCTTTTCATGTACCAGAGTGTGAGAGCCCCTCAGATTTTGTAAACTTTTCTTACATTTTCTTTTTTTTAAATGTTTTTCTCTGGGTTTTTGGTCATTTTTTAAATTTCCTCCTCTTTACTTTTATTAAACATCCCAGGAAAATAA
>NW_005342534.1:0-887 GCF_000412655.1 Myotis brandtii | reverse complement strand
GGTGGTGGTGGTGGTGGTGGTGAATGGGCAAAGCACAAAACATTTTAGGGCAGTCAAACTATTGTGTGTGACACTAAATGTCATTATACATTTGTCAAAACTCATAGAATGTGCAATGACAAGAGTGAACTGTAATGTAAACTATGGACTTTGGGTGAAATGATGTGTCAATGTAGGATCATCAGTTGCAAGAAAGGTACCACTCTGGAGCAAGATGCTGATAGTGGGGGAGGCTGTGCATGTGTGGCGTTAAGGGGGTTTGTCTATGAGAACTCTCTGTACCTTCAATTTTGCTGTGAACTTAAAACTGCTCTAAAAAAGCTTTGCCTTATTTTAATACTGTTTTTTTTTTAATGTGGCATGGGGAGCATCATATTGATGAGGGGGAATGAGTGCTGTTGTACTCAGCAGCATTATGTGCGGCCAGGAGGGAGCGAATTAATGATACCATGTTTTAAAATCTGTTTGAGGTTTGGAGGAAATACAGAGATGTTTAAGTTAAGACTCCTGGATCCCATACTTTAGCTAATGTACATCATGGTAGAAATTCTGACTGGACATGTAACAGTACATGAAGACTCATTTCTTTTATTACTGTACAAACTATCACTGTCTGTTACACCTGAAGCCTAGACTATCTAGAGAGGAATGATTCATTAGGGTCCAGTTGGTCCAACAGAATGGGACAAGGGAATATGCTCGAAATACAGAATTTCTGGCAGAGACAGCAGTCTCTGCTATAATTCAAAGAAAATAAAACACTTTGTGTGCTCAAATTCTTTATTTCTAATATTATATGCTAGAATCACTGATGAAGTCCCACAGCTATAACCCCTATACCTTGATGTAGATATCTGAATATTAAGAATGTTGTTTTCTTCTTATTT
>NW_005342533.1:0-358 GCF_000412655.1 Myotis brandtii | reverse complement strand
GGCTCACTGGTTAAAGCGTTGGCTCATGGACTGATGGATCTTGGGTTTGATTACCAGTCAAGGGCACATACCTTAATTGCAGGCTCAATCCCCAGCCCCGGTCTGGGTGTGTGGGGAAGTCAACCAATTGATGTGTCTCTCTTACATTTATGTTTCTCTCTCTCCCCCTCCTCATGGATTGGTAGAATTAACACTTCTACCACTTGGTAGAATTAACACTTCTACCATTAATTCTTCCTTCCACTCTCTCTGAAAGAATTAATGGAAAAAATATCTTTGGGTGAGGGTTAAAAAAAAAAAAGCCCGTCAGAGAAAGACAACTATCACCTGATCTCACTCATATGTGGAATCTAATGAA
>NW_005342532.1:0-206 GCF_000412655.1 Myotis brandtii | reverse complement strand
AAGCTAAACAAACCCAAGATACCTGCTTTCAGCCGGCGGTGGCAACAGAGCTGGAGCTGGCTCTCAGCTCCAGTGACAGCAACAAAGTTTCAATTATGTAAGCTAAACAAACACCAGATGCCTGCTTTCAGGAGGCCTTGGCCTCAGAGCTGGAGCCTGCTCTCAGCTACAGTGACAACAACGAAGTTTCAATTATAGAAGGTAAA
>NW_005342531.1:0-321 GCF_000412655.1 Myotis brandtii | reverse complement strand
GCTCAGCCAGAAGCTGGGCTCACAGCTGGTGAGCGCAACAGTGGTGGCGGGAGCCTCTCCTGCCTCCGCTGCAGGCGAGCAATAAGGAGTGAGGGGTCCCAGACAACAAGAGCCCCGGACTGCGAGAGGGGTGTATGACTGCCAGCTTAGGGCCGATCCCCTTGGGGATTGGGTCTAAGCCAGCAGGCGGACATCCCCCAAGGTGTCCCAGAAAGCAAGAGGGCGCCGGCTGGGCTGAGGTATTCCCCCCAGCCCAGTGCACGAATGTCATGCACCAGGCCTCAAGTATTCTATAATATGTTAGACAGTTTTACTCAAAAC
>NW_005342530.1:0-720 GCF_000412655.1 Myotis brandtii | reverse complement strand
TTTTAATGGGCACGAATTTCATGCACCGGGCCACTAGTGTTCTCTATAAGAGCCATAAAGAATTACATCAAAGCACAAAATTTTGTGTCTGACAAAACCTTTGGTTTGGCCAAAATCATCAATACTCACCTGGAATAACATTTCATTGAAAAGCAAATTTGAAATGTGAGGGAAAATATTAGCTCACAGAAAAGATATTAGTGCTGTTTCAGTTCTTTTGGGTCTAGATTATCCAGAAGCCCTCAGTCAACTCATGGTTTGGCAAATGAAGCTGGGACAATTAAATACTGAAATATCCTGAAATATTCCTGTTGTATCCTATATGGATCTATCTCTATGAGTTTTTCCTCAGAAGCCACTGGAATTACTGCCTGGATTTCAAAAATGCAATTTGATTTATGCTATCCAAACCACTTAATCCCCAGCTGCCTGTGTGCATTATCATTCCTGTCTGGTACACACAACCCACCAGCCTGGAGTTTGAAGCAGATAAGTAATTCCATTTAACAGCTGTTAAATAGGGAATCACAGGTAGCTTTCATTCAAATGTTAATTGCTCTCAGTGCTTTGCTCATAAACCCACCCTGAAGTCAGGTACTTTAAGCTGTGTTTCAGGGAGATATAAAAGTCAGATGAGTTCCAGGCATGCTGACAGAAGAGGAGGGAGGATCTGTGTTAGGACTGAGGGGGCCCAGCCCCTGGAACTCATACCACCATGGA
>NW_005342529.1:0-303 GCF_000412655.1 Myotis brandtii | reverse complement strand
CAGGACTTAAATTCTCAGGCCTTAGGATCTGAATTGGGGGTGGGGTGTGGGGATGGGAAATAAGATAGAGATTCTCAGTCTCTGAGAGACCAGATGTTTATTAATTGTTCTGGAGCCGGCTGCTTCCTTGGAAATTTGGTTGTTGGTGGTGGTATAGAGGAAGGTAAATGCGGAGAAGTATGTAATCTAAAAGAAATAAACATTTAAAAGTTGGATTTAAGGAATCTAAGAATGGAACACTTTGGTTTGAATTGAATCTTGAGAGAAAGAGAGGAAAGAAGGAAGGAAGGAAGGAAGGAAGGA
>NW_005342528.1:0-596 GCF_000412655.1 Myotis brandtii | reverse complement strand
AACAGATGAAACCAATTTTAATAATATGGCTTATTTAACCCAATACCTCAAAAATATTATCACTCAAACATATAATCAACATAAAATTAATAATGAAACACTTACATGCTTTTTGTTCAACTAAATCTTCAGGATCCAGTGCGTGTGTTCCACGTGCTGCACTCAGGGTGGAGCCACATTCCAGGTGCTGAGGAGCCACATGTGGCCGGAGGATGCCGCATCGGACAGCACGGCCCTACGCGGTCTAGACCCCATTACCTCTCGGACATAATTTTTACTACCACTCCCTTCCCCTCCCCCTCCGGCCACACTGGCCTCCCTGCTAGTCCTTAAACAACCCAAAAGGTCTGCAAGGGCCTTTGCAGCCGCTGTCCGCTCTTCCTTCCTGCCCTCCACCTGTGGCTTATCACTCACCCCCTCGGGTCTCTATTCACGCACCCCAGTGCAGAAGCTTTTGGAGATCCTGCGTAAAACACGCCGCCGCTGACAGCTCCCCAGCAGAGGCGCCCTCACAAACTTACATTTTTACCTGTTCAGTGCCTCTCTTTCCTATCAGAACGCAAAGTCTGCGAAGGCAGGGAGCATGCCTGTGGCCG
>NW_005342527.1:0-283 GCF_000412655.1 Myotis brandtii | reverse complement strand
CAAATGTTTTATAATTTCTGTTATAATTTATTATTTAACTTTTTAATAGTTTATAAATATATAATTGGTTTTCAATTATAATGTTTCTTAGTTATAAATTTGTTAATGATTTGTAACAATAATTCAACAATAGTCTGATAATGTTATCTCTAAGACCAGCACTTTAACATTTAAGTTTTTCACAAACAAAAGAGTGCTTCAAAATTGTATAAGAAAGCTCTTCCTAGGAGGGGGGAAAAGTGGTGTAATGGGATATATCTGTAATACTATCAACAATAAAAAT
>NW_005342526.1:0-209 GCF_000412655.1 Myotis brandtii | reverse complement strand
TTTTAGCTTACTTGAATAATAGGGAAGATAAACTTAAGCTGTCTGACCTTGTAGATTAGGGACTGATACTCCCATACTCTCATGCCAGGTGTTTTAGTTACCTGATGGGTTACAGGCTTCCTGCAAGATATCTACCAAGCATGCATGGGGCTCTTTGAAAACTTGCAAAGGTCTGGAAACTCCATATTTGGGAGACAGAGGGACTGGGG
>NW_005342525.1:0-1096 GCF_000412655.1 Myotis brandtii | reverse complement strand
CCCTGTTTAAAAAGTTTGAGGACCCCTGTTCTAGAGTTTGCAGGAATGTGGTTCTAATAACGCTAAAAGCCATACCAAGGACTCCATCCCTAGGAGTGTCTTGCTGTCTTTGTTTGAGGGGCAGAGAAAAGAGAGCAAGAGCCAGACAGCCTTCCCGATGCCCAGCCTGTGGGTGCCTGCCTGACTAGGAGGATGTTCTTTACCTGGGTAAGTTTAGTTTCGAATTGGGCAGAGGGCAACCTTCTGGAGTCCTTGGAAGTTCCCTTTCCATTGGAATCAGGATTCTTCTTCACACTGCCCTGTAGACAGAGCTGAAAGCTCTCTGGCCCCACACTGTGAAAATGAGGGACATTGGAGGGTAGGAGGCGGATTTAAGTAAACGAAGAGTTAAGGGTGGGCTGCAGGGGGGTCCCCTTGCCATTTAGCCAAGGAACTGCCCAGAGATTGGCTATGTACCCACACGCGTCACCCATGGTTTTCAGTACCCTCGTCTCTGAACATTATGGGTGTGATTCACTTCTAGGAACTTGTGGGCACGACTCTGGGCTCTTTCTGTTCTCTCTCTGGCTGGATCTTCTCTCTTACATTGTTATCTGAAACCTGCTGGTGCTCCAAGAGGCCTAGAACGGGGGGTATAGGACATGCACTTCATCCTCCCTAGGCCCCTCTGTCCTTGACCGCAGACAGGACCTGGGGCTGAGGAGCCAGTGCCCAGAGGGCCATTTCCCCACCAAAGCATGTCAGAGGGTGCCAGCAACCTCCCCCCACCACCAGGCAAGTGCAGGAAGCACTGGCTGCCTCCCCATCTCCACCTCACTAAGGGCTGATGTGGTGCCACGTGGGCCTGTGCACAGAGGACAAAGAGCCCCTGAGAGTGGCCTCCCAGGGACACTGTGGCCAGGACCTGCCCTGGGTCCAGTGGAGAAGGGGGTCCTTTGGCTCCAGTGGGAACCAAAGGTCAGAGCCAGAGGGGGCCTCAGACACCACAAAGTGCCCTTAGGTTACTCACAGGGACACTGAGGCCCAGGGATGAGTGGGGGCTGGTTGAGGTCCCATGTATAGTGATGGAGTCAGGACTAAAATCCTGTTCTCCTCT
>NW_005342524.1:0-1669 GCF_000412655.1 Myotis brandtii | reverse complement strand
AAAACTATTTCATATCAATAAACCTGAGTTTCACATATGATCCTTAGATGGCGAAATATGAGTACACAAGATACATATCTTAGTCATTAAAGGTAGTACTTGCCCTAAGGAGAAGGCTCTATAAACTAGTGTTCGAAAGAGGATGAAAAGCTAAAATTTGTTTTGTCCCATTATAATCAAGCTTTGCCTCATCACAGGTCCCTTGAAAAAGGTAGATGACATTGGACTTTATTTCATTTCAAAAGAGCAAATTTCAGCTACATGACTTTGAATAGAGATAAGATAAACAGGGCAGAAGTGGTGACGGGCCTTACCCATGTGCCCAGGTAGAGGCTTGGATTGGTATATCTAACGGCAGGGACCGTGCCTTGTCCAGAGTCTTCTATGAGTACAAAGGCCAGCTCTATGGCTGCTAGAATGAGAAGAAACCCAACAAGCACCTGGGAAGGAAAAAAGACCACTGTTAGGAGGATATCATTCTTTAAAATAAAATGGTTCCAGTAATTGATGGTTAAAATGGTATGCAGTGATTCAGATAACACACCAATAAATATTTCTGGCGTGAATGGATACATGTGTTCAAGCGATGGAATAAAGTTCGAAGTATGCTAAGTGCTTTTGAGGAATGTTGAGTGTGATGGTTTTAAAGTAAGTCCACAAATTCTTTGATATGCCTCTCTTCCATAAAGCTCCTCTTTCCCTGAGTGTGAGCTAACTTAGTGATTTGTTTCTAAAGAGTAGAATACGGTGGGAGTGACAGTGTGTGACTCCCAAGACTAGCTGGCTTCCTCCTTGTTCTTTCTCTTAGATCACTCACTGCCCCATCATGAGGACGTTCTAGCTCTATGTGGAGGTTCGCTTGGTAAGGAACTGAGACCTGCCAACATGTGAGTGAGTTATCTTAGAATCAGATCCTCTAGCCACAATCAAAACTTCAGATAACCTTAGTCCCAGCATAGTAACTATCAGTTCCTGAGAGACCCTGAAGCAGAACCCAGATAAGCTGCTACCAGATCCCTGATGCAGAGAAACTGTGAGATAAAAACTGTTTACTCTTAAGCTGCTAAGTTTGATATAATCAGTCACACAGCTACAGATACCTAAGGCAATAGATTTAAAAGGAGGATCCCCCACTCCAGTTGGAATGGCACAATTACCTTTCTTTGGTCTTAGTCCCACCCGTTTCCCCATATAACCTTTGAAGTTAACATTGCAAACAATTGCAACTCTGTCATCCTAAAATGACTACAAGCCAATCAATATTTGTCCTATGAGCTAATGAGACATGATATACTTGTACTGTTCTAAAGGACCACCCCCCCTCATCAGGATGGAGAATTACTACCTCTGCTGAGGAGGTCCACCAGCATCTTAACTCTCAAAATAAAGATCTTTAGTACTGCCTTGCCTACTCTTTTTACTTCCATCCATCTATCCCAACTCATTCCCATGTCTCATTCATCCAGAATGACTCAGGCAGAGATACTGGGCCCTTTGTAATGAAAACCAGCCAAGGAGGGAAACGAATCACTTTTAACCATAGAAACAGTGCTATTACTTGTTTCTGGAGTATATAATATGCTTCACAGTATTATGCTTTCCTCACAAAAGACTGTGAATTGTTTTTTAGGGAAAAAATAATTGCTCTTGCAGTGCTAATTTATGTTTG
>NW_005342523.1:0-1098 GCF_000412655.1 Myotis brandtii | reverse complement strand
CCCACCAAAAAAACACACACAATAAAAACGTGGCAGGGCAGTGATGGTTTTTATCACTTCCATTCCTTCCCTGCAGGGAGCTGATGCGCGAAGTGCATCATCACAGAGAAACCGCTAAGACAGGAGGTGAGCTTGCGTGCTCTCCACCAGCCCTGGGAGAGGCAGCCTTTACAAAGTGCATTCCCATAAACACGTTCACCGGGGAAGAGAATTCATGTGATTGTGGAGAACTGCACGCAGAGATTAATTTTTAGCTCTTTCTTAGAACAAATGGCCTGAATTTGTAATATTGTTCATTAGCCTATAACCATTATCTAATGCTACTGTGTTACTGCATATCAGCATCTTTATGCTGCTGGGTCTCGGGAAGTGACTTGGGCATAACATGCAGGACAAAGAGAACCAGCTATGGATTCAGGCGCAGACGTGTCCGAGCTGGCGTGTTGAGTTTGCGGGCCGGTGGGTGCCTTTCTGCGGCTGCTTTCATGGTGAGCATAGCTCTTTCCGCCGATCAGGAACTTGAACAAGTTTCAGCTATTCTACTGTGAACGTTTGAAAGTTGAGCCCCTTGTTTATCTTTGTAGTTTCTGTGTTTAATGTTATAACTAGCACATCATTCGTGTTAAAGAAATGTTGGGTGGATGGATGGATGGATGGATGGTAGATAGGTGAGGCAAATGTCTTCAATTTCATTGCATGAGGGCTCTATGAGGTCTGAACTTGAAGTTGTTTTCTTTAATTATCAATATCATTGCGGACACTGATCTGAAAGACACAGATGCTTGCTAAGGATAGGTTTTATTATTTTCTCCTGAATGGACTTCAAAATACGCGTGAAAAGTTGTTTGTTTTTTAACTTTTTACCTTGCTTCACGGTAAAAAAACATACTAGTATATAAAACCCTCATATGCAAACAGATAGAACGGTGGAACAACCGAACAACCAAACAACTGGTCGCTATGATGTGCGCTGACCACTAGGGGGCGCATGTGGAACATGGTGGGCATTGGCCGTGGTGCGATGGTGGAGCAGGTGAGCGCCGGTCACTGTCATTGGGGCAAGCATCTGGTAGTTACTGAAAATTCTTTGCTCCCGCG
>NW_005342522.1:0-211 GCF_000412655.1 Myotis brandtii | reverse complement strand
TTACCAAAGAGATCAATGAAGAAATTAAAAACATCCTTGAAGTGAATGACAATGAAAACACAATCCAAAATCTATGGGACACAGTGAAAGCAGACTTGAGAGAGAAGTTCATAACTCTACAAGCCTACCACAAAAAACAAGAAAAAGAAAAATAGTAATAAATCATTTAATTGTAACTTCAAAAATTAGAAAGAGAGCAACAAGAAAAGCC
>NW_005342521.1:0-1141 GCF_000412655.1 Myotis brandtii | reverse complement strand
GGAAGAATTCATGTTCCTCTTTATAAGCTGTTGAGATATAAGTGACCTAACTCTTTGTGGCTTCATTTACTCATTTATAAAAACAAACATAACACCTACTTCCTAGGATTGAGGTTTGAAATATGACAATATGTATAAAACTGTATTTTAAACTATAAAGTACTATGTAAACGGTAGTGATAGAATTATTCATTATGTTTAATTCTGAAAGTTATTGTAGGAACTTGTGAAAGCATTGACTGTAGGGGATTTGAGCTGTGGATCTTGTGGAGAAAAATGTCCCAATTTGGCCCACTAACATTAAATCTGTCTGGTTCTTGGCAGGACTGACTACTCAGTACAGATTTTCTGACTTTTTATGAAGAGAAAACAATTTTCCAAAGTAACTCAGCGTTTGTACCTTGAATTGGACTGGAAAGTAAATGAAAAGACAGTACCCATTCTCCTCAGCACTGTGCGCTATATTTTGTTTATGCTCATAACTGTCCAGAGCTCTGCGAGCTGTTACCAGGTTGACTTACTGCAATTGTGAGAAGACAATAGTGTGCGTGGTCTTTATTACCTCTGCACTCGACAGGAGAGGCCATAACTTGTGTCTAACAGCTGTGCCCAGAGGTATTTAAGGACAGATCACTTGATGCCTCAAAAACCCAACAAAAATTCAGCAAAGAATGCTCCAGCAAACATTGCTTCCATTTGCTTAGCTTAAATCTTTACTTTTTTTTTTTTTAGATACTCTTAGAAACTCAAAAGAAAACACGGATGACATATCTTGTTTGGGTAATAACAGAAGGAAAAATAAAACCTGTAAAATATGGTTTTTCTCAACCTGTGGGTTCTTAGTGAGGTTGAGCTACTAACTATTTTATTTCAAAAGGGAGGGTCTCAGGGTTTATTCTTCAGAGAAGGGGCAGGCTCCTTATCAGAAAATGGCATGCTTCTCTAGACTAGAATCAGGAGACCAGGGCCCAAGTCCCAGCTGAGCGACAAACTTCCCGTATGACTCTGGACATACTATTTTGCCTTTTTTCATTTTTATTTCTTTCATTCTTATTATATCTCCTATAATTCCTTCTCAGGACTTTTGTGAGAATTGCTTTAGTCCACAAATGTACTTTGAAGAGGCTTGAGAGGGAAAGTT
>NW_005342520.1:0-344 GCF_000412655.1 Myotis brandtii | reverse complement strand
GCAATAATAGGTGGGCAATGTAAGCAGAGAAATGAAACTCCTAAGAAAGAACCAAAAATAAAAGCTAGAGATAAAATACAGTAACGGCAATGAAGAGTGCTTTTGATGGGCATAGGAGATGATTGGATAAAGAAGGTGAAGGGATTAGCTAAAGAACATGTATGCATACACCATGGATGGACAATAGTTTCATGAATGCCCAGCCAGTGTTGCTCAGTGGTTAAGCATCGCTCTATGAACTAGGAGGTCAAGGTTCGATTCCCGGTCAGGGCACATGCCTGGGCTGCAGCCTTGATCCCCAGTGGGACATGCAGGAGGAAGCCAATCAATGATTCTCTTTCATC
>NW_005342519.1:0-272 GCF_000412655.1 Myotis brandtii | reverse complement strand
TCTGCCCAAGCCAGAACCAACTGACCAGGACTCCCGAAGACCAACCCTTCATCCTGGTGACTCGGTCCTCCTTAAGAATCTACATCCAAAAGCCTTGGAGACTAGGTGGATGGGACCTCACATCGTGACCCTTACAACCCCCACCATGGCCAAGCTGCTCAGTGACCCGTCATGGCACCACCTCTCCAGGCTCAAGAGGACCCTGGAGCAGCATGACTTCTATAAATATGAGGTGTTGGGCCCCACTAAGGTCCGCCTTAGCCGCCCTCCCC
>NW_005342518.1:0-200 GCF_000412655.1 Myotis brandtii | reverse complement strand
TGAAAGTGTGAAATTTGTGAAGGTTGTGTATGTGATAGGAAGAAAAAGATAAATGTTAAAAGGAAATTAATTAAATGATACAGGCCAGTAAACCAGGACAAGCAAAACAGGGAAACTGAGATATTTAAACAGCAGTTTGCAGCCATCTAGAAAACTCTGTCTGCCCTAAACCAAGGACACTTAAAAGTCAATGATTTGCA
>NW_005342517.1:0-2735 GCF_000412655.1 Myotis brandtii | reverse complement strand
AGGAGGAAAAGCGGGAAGGGGAGGGGATGGAGAGAAGAGGAGGCGGGGGAGGGTGCACGCTAGGAACCATTCCAAACCAAACATTAATTTTAGGGAACCCATGACTCAAGCTGCCCGAGGCAACACTGGCTTCTGAAAGAGAAGCCCCCGCAGCCGCACAAAGGGTGTATATCTCATTTAAGGGAAACTCAGTGTCTATTTTTAATACCTTGCGTGAGTAGCTGCACAATCTTCCACCAGCAGCAACTCTGAGGTTTCTGGCCCTGAGACGCCAGTGGCCGACCATGGGGAAGGGTTCAAGTTCCCACAACAAGTTGGTGCCAAAATCAAGGTCAAGGGGCACGAGAAACCAGCACCACTGACAGGAGCTAAACTCCACCCAAGAAGCTTAGACACTAATACCCTCCCTGCCTCTGCTGAGTGTGCAAAGGAAGAAGCAACCACATCCAGCCAGTGTCATGCTGGAGAGAACTTGGCCTACATTGTGTCTGTGCTTGTTTATGTTTAAAGAATGTCCGTAACAATGCAGCATGAGAGTCATTGCTCATCTTTCACCTGCATTTTCTCTTCTCTCCAATGTGGCTAAACAGAACTCTTTACAGATTGGCTATTCCCTTTCTTACTTTATAATCTCAGTTCATATGTGAAAATGGGAAGTCCCGTTACTTGCTTGGTTACTTTGGTCCACCTTCTGGGGCATCCCAGGCACTATGGTTAAGGTGTCATGGGCAGGAATAATACTAGAGAGTAAAAAGTAGCTAGCGGATAGGGGATGGTGGGGGGACTTTGGCACTCCCATAAGATCCCTCCGTGAGGGCCTTGCTTCATTCAACACTATGTCCTAGTGCCTGGTACATAGCAGACCTCCACTCAGTATTTGTTGGATGACTTACTTCCATCAGCAGCATGACTTGCCCTGAAATAAACTTGAAGTCCAAGTAGAGAAGAGTAAGCTTGCTCTGCAAACACATTGGGAACACGACCCCTGGCACCCAACACTTTTCACTTCCAATCAGAGCACCGCCTCCTACTGAATCACATGCACACCCACACCTACCCCAGACACATGCCTGCCACCAGTAACACCCTCCACCCTCCAGCTGGGCGCCCAGGATGCACACATGAAGGTTTCTGAAACATGGACTGTGTTTCCCATTGTGAGAAGTTCCCTCCTGGACCTGCGTGTGCTCTCTCCATCTTATAGGTCAAACGGTGAGCACTCAGGAGCTAACCAGACTGGCACAGACACAAGCCAGAGCCCACTGCACAGTGGGAGGCAAGGTGAGGTAAGACGCCCAGAGAGGAAGCCACCTCTGGGAAGGCACAGATTCCCAGAGGCTCAGCTTTTAGAGAAAATTCTAGAACTGAAACTCTTTTCTCAAATACACCAGTTTAGACTAAAGATCAAATACTTTAAATGCCTGGACGCTTATACCCTCAAAGTTCTGAGACTTCTGCCCCCAAGACTCTAGAGGTGGGAGGGCCTTGTTCCAGTTCCCATGACAAGACAATGACAAAATCAATACCAAAAGGCACTGGTTCAGAAGAAAGCTAAATTGGCTTAAATTCTTTTTATTTTTTATGACAGTTGACATTCAATATTATGCTAGTTTCAGGTGTGCAGCATCGTGCTTAGATGTTTATATGACTTATGATGTGTTCCCCCCAATAAGTCTGGTACCCACCTGGCACCATCCATAGTACAATAGCATCGACTATGCTCCCTGTGCCGCACTTTACATCCTGTGGCTTTTAAACGGCACCTTGCTTCGCCAGCAGGCAAGCTCCCCGCAGAGCCAAAATGGTCAGGAGAGAACAGTGCCATTACACTTTTACTTTAAACAGTTTACTACTGCACTGCAAGACTCCCGAGAGCAGGGTCACATCTCATTTGTTGCTATGTCCCCGGGGCCCCTTTCAGTGAGTAGACACTCAATAAATAAGGTGCATTGAGCAGAATCCACCAATATCAAGGAAGGAAACTAGTCAAGGGCCTGCTCGGTAGCAGGTATCAAGAGACGTGATTCATGCCCTGACTGGTTTGGCTCAGTGGATAGAGCATCGGCCTGTGAACTGAAGGGTCCCGGGTTCGATTCCGGTCAAAGGCATGACCCTTGGTTGCGGGCACGTCCCTAGTAGGGAGTGTGCAGGAGGCAGCTGATCAATGTTTCTCTCTCGTCGATGTTTCTAACTCTCTATACCTCTCCCTTCCTCTCTGTAAAAAATCAATAAAATAGATTTTTTTTTAAAAAAAAGAGATGTGATTCATATGTTATTTCATCCAGTCTTTCTCTCACCTCTAGGATAAACATCATCCTCCTTTTGCCAATGACAAAATAGAGATTCAACAGAATTGACAAGTGGCAGAGGCTGGACTCAAACCCAGATCTGAATGATGGCAAAACAATTCTTCCAAATATTCATTCATGGAACATTGCACCCTACAAGGTGCTCCTAGTTCCCAAAGTATTTGGGGCTCTACATAATGTGGGACATTAAATCATGAGAAGCTGTGGTGGTTCATCAAAATGTGAGGGCTCCTGGCCCAACAGGAAGTGATGGAGACAGTGTCCTGGCCCAAAGGGAAATGATGGAGACAGTGTTGTGCTGGCTCTGGCTTGGGTGATGGACGGGTGACTCACCCCGCGGGACCCGCATGGGTGAGAGCTTTCATGCACACTTGCACTTTGAATAAGGATCTGCGCGCAATGCCGGACACCCCTCCACATAAATGA
>NW_005342516.1:0-817 GCF_000412655.1 Myotis brandtii | reverse complement strand
GATGATAAAACAATGGCAGGAGTTACTATGATATGTTGGTTCAGCCATTCTTGAATTTGATGCAATGGAGGAAGTGAAAGATTTAATGATGGCAGCCATGGCTACTCACTGGACCATGACTATTCTTCTCTTGCTTTTTGACAAGCCAAAGGAATCTACCTGCTTGGAAACCATAGCCAACGTCCCCATCAACCAACACAAATAGCCAGGCAACTGACTTTCTGACAAATAGGGCTCCACTGTTTACTTTAAAGGAGTAGTCTCTACATGGGAATTCATTAGCTAGTCTCAAAACACACTGTTACAAACTGATTCTGCAGAAGTAAACCCTGATGCTAGTAAACCCTGGATGAGATTCTGAAAGGAGTCAAGCTTTCTGCTTTTCCGTCCTAAACAATCTTTTCAAGCTACTCTCTGCAGGAGAACCACTTACAGTCACCCAGAATCAAAAGCCTATTAATACAATGTAACTCTATCAAAGGCTGTTTCAGTTACAGTTCCCTTAGCAATTGTAACGTGGCCAGTTTACACTTCAACAGTAAAAACCCAGGGTGGCCACAACCAGAGAAAGCACTTCTGTAGCCGTAGGCCTTTCTGTCTTCGAAGAGTTTTAGCTGTTGTATTGCATTAGTTTCAGTGTGTACTCACATAAGTATTTCCAAAGCATCTCATTTAGGTTTTCCTACTGAAAGCTTTTCAAGTCGGCCCTACTGTTTCAGTGGTGGCGGCTGCAGCCTCATGTACCTTGCAATGGTCCATTCTAGCCGATAGCATTATAAAGGCATCCTTATCCCTTTATGGAGAAACATTTAGGATG
>NW_005342515.1:0-275 GCF_000412655.1 Myotis brandtii | reverse complement strand
CCTGGTGTTGAGTTGTATAAGTTCTGTATATATTTTGCTTTTTATTTAATCTCTGTTATTGAAAGTATTACATATGTCCTTCCTTTCCTACCATTGACCTCTTCTAGCATGCCCCTGTCCCCTAACCCAGGCCTTCACCACCTGCTTGCCTGTACCTATGGGTTATGCATTTATGCATACAAGTTCTTTGGTTGATTTCTTCCTACCCACCCATCCACTCCTTTCCATTGAGATTCAACAGTCTGTTTTATGCTTTTATGTCTCTGGATCTATTT
>NW_005342514.1:0-299 GCF_000412655.1 Myotis brandtii | reverse complement strand
CAACCACAGCTGAAGAGATGCATGCGCAGTGCGCCAGAGGAAGGGGAGGTGTGGGGCCTGCCCTCCGGCTGTGCGCACCCAGCCAGGGAGGAGATGGGAGTGGGTGCATGAGGTCTGGGAAGGATGCTGAGGCCTGCACTGTAGCCAGTGCTCCCTGACCGGCTGCAGGACAGCTTCCTGCTGCAGGGCATGGGCCAGTCCCTCGCGCAGGCTGCTTCCAGCAGCATCTGCACCGGCACAGAAAGGGGCTCTCACTGCACGAATCTGCTTACTGGTTCTTTTTGCTGTTTCTCTTTCTG
>NW_005342513.1:0-672 GCF_000412655.1 Myotis brandtii | reverse complement strand
CACTCTATCCACTGAGCCAAACCGGTCAGGGCAAAAGAGCTGTATTTTTATAGACCAGGTATATTTAAGAAAGGTACAGTAGAAGAGTAAAAGAGAGGCAATTCTTCATTCAAAAGATTTAGGTTTAGATAAAGTTTCAATGGCATTTTAGCAGCATCTCACACCTCACAATCATAAATTTTCTTCCCTCTCTTCTCATCTACACCCAAAGACACTGCGTCCTTTTGTCTCCATTTTTATTTTGTATTGGTTTCTCTTTTCTATTTGCAGATGACTCACAAGCCTGTGTTTACAGGTCAGCCTTCTTCCCTGAGCTACAGGCACACAGCTACTTGCAACTAGCTTATGGTCTCACCAGCTTCTCATAAATCACCGAGGCAGTGCATGATACAGCATGCTCTCATCCAGCAGCACCAGACACTTTGTGTTCATCTGAGAGAACTCCTCCTGTCACACGACCACCGATTGTTGACCAAGCACTTTGACTCTACTTCCACAGCATTTTAAAAGTATGGGAAATTCCAGGTCCTTTTCTCTTACTCAGCCAAGCTTTTTTCCTGCCTCTATTATTAGTTTTCCGCCATTCACCTCTCTAGAAATATATCTCCCAACCTCAAGACATATATTTTTAAAAGCATAAATATGGGTTAGGTAATCTCTTACTTAAAAACA
>NW_005342512.1:0-258 GCF_000412655.1 Myotis brandtii | reverse complement strand
TTCTCTCTCCCTTCCTCTCCCTTCCTCTCTGGAATCAATACAAATAGATATCATACAAGCGAGACTGGAGCTGCCCCCAGGGGAGCGGCCTTGCTCACCTGAGGCCTCCGGCCTTTGGGATGTTAAGTGGCGAGTAGCCTGCGGCCGGGACCGGGGCAGCCCTGTCTCCCCAGCAGCTGCTCGCACACGTGGCAAAGGCGGCCAGCGAGCAGATACGGTGGTTCCAGGCCTGGACCGAGACGCACAGCTTCTCCAGGT
>NW_005342511.1:0-202 GCF_000412655.1 Myotis brandtii | reverse complement strand
CCAACGCTCTATCCACTGAGCCAAATCAGTCAGGGCTGCATTTCTATGAATTATCAATAAAAGGAAGAAATGGATATATCCTAAGCATAGGATAGAAGGAAGCACTATTTCAACCTCTTTAGATAATGTTCTAAGTAAAATTACTGGTTTAAAATACCTTCAAGTAAAAGAGGATTTAAAATTCCATATTCTGTGTTTTTTC
>NW_005342510.1:0-284 GCF_000412655.1 Myotis brandtii | reverse complement strand
CATGGACACAGGCAATAGGGTGGTGAAGGCCTGGGGTAGGGGGTGGGAGTGGACTGGAGAGGGTCAATGGGGGAGAAAAGGGGACATATGTAATACTATCAACAATAAAGATTTATTTTTTAAAAATCAACAATTAAAAAAAAGAATATGTTAGCCATGAAGCGGGAGCTGGGCCATATAGGGTGGCAAATAGGGTGTTCTAGGATCTCAGTAGTGCTTGTTCCCACTTGAAATTAAATGGTGTGCTAGCTGGTTTGGCTCAGCGGTTGAGTGTTGACCTATGA
>NW_005342509.1:0-206 GCF_000412655.1 Myotis brandtii | reverse complement strand
GCAAACAGCCATCAGCCCCTCACCCAGGCTGGCCTGGAACCCCAGCAGGTACCCCCACGCTGAAGGGGATGTGGCCAGCTTGAAAACAGCCCTCAGCTTCTCACCCAGTTTGCCATGCCCCCCCAGTGGGAAACCTCACCCCATGGGGCATGTCCGGCCTGCAAACCAACACAGGCCCCTCGCCCAGGCCGCCCCACACCCCAAGG
>NW_005342508.1:0-210 GCF_000412655.1 Myotis brandtii | reverse complement strand
GTGATCAGAGAAGCAGGGTGATTAGACCCTGCTTCTCCCTCTGGGCCTTGCCAGCAGCCAAGCCTCTCTCTCTCTCCCAGAGGTCAGCAGTTCAGCCCGCTAGCCAGAAACCTGGGGAGGGGGGGCTGCTGATCAGCCCAGCCTCTATGATCAGACCCAGAGATAGGCCCGGAGAGGCTGACTGGCATAGAAACCGACCAATCAGAACCA
>NW_005342507.1:0-267 GCF_000412655.1 Myotis brandtii | reverse complement strand
CCTTAATTTAACTAATTCAATGTTTTAAAATATTTTCTATGTTAAAGTCAACTTATTAGCAAATAGAGGACACACTTGCTGTAATGGCTCCCTAATTTCTCTACACGTATTTTCAACTTTTCATAAGACTTTTACCTCAAAACACAACTCTTGCACAGATGTGTCCATGTACTCTTTCTCAATTTTAAAAATAGCTTAAAGATTAGGAAGTTTAAGTCTAAACAGTCTAATAGCCTAAATTGAATAATAAAAGCACAGCTTTTAGCT
>NW_005342506.1:0-273 GCF_000412655.1 Myotis brandtii | reverse complement strand
TTAATACTAAAATAGTGTCTCTAATTCTGCTTGATTCGATTCCAGGTTCACCAAGCAGCCTCCTGATTATCTATATACTAGAAGCCTGGTGCACAAAATTCATGCAAGGTTAGGGTCCCTAGCCTGGCTGGTGATCAGGGTTGATTGGAGCAGCCTGGGCCTTCCTTCATTCCACGCCGCCCCCTGGTGGTCAGTGCACGTCATAGCGAACAGTCGATCTCCTGGTTGGTCGAATTTTCAAGGGGACAATTTGCATATTAGTCTTTTATTATA
>NW_005342505.1:0-303 GCF_000412655.1 Myotis brandtii | reverse complement strand
GGCCTGACATTGAACCTGGCTTAGTCATCCTTCTGGGTGGAGCTTACAATTGTAATCAGTGGGTGCTATAAACACGCCATTTGAATATCACAGAGCCACAAGCAGCACCTGTGTGGTGGTCACGAAAATCTCCCTGCGGATGAAGGAGAACAGTCACTTCACTAAGCGTGTGTGATTGCTTACTTGAGGGAGAGAGCATTCATTTAGATAAAAATGACAGTCATCTGCTTTGGGTCCCAGGGTGTGATCAGAGCTTCTCTCACCTGATCGGCCCAGAAGGCATCTGGGGATTTTATAAAAATG
>NW_005342504.1:0-811 GCF_000412655.1 Myotis brandtii | reverse complement strand
TTTTTTTTATGATTGGGCATAGGGGTCATGAGAGTTTCCTGGAAAATACCATGTCGGTATACATGGAACATACTCAACAACAAGATCACAAATAGTTTGCAAGATTCTCGGAAATAAAAGCTCATTTAATTACCTGTCACGAGAGCTTTTAACCTAGGGGGACTCAAATGAACAATGACAAAAATCTGCCCCCAAAATCCCTACTTTTATTAAATTGTCTGGCGGCCAGTTCTGTTCTCAATTGAATCTTTCAGGTTTTCCTATGATTTATGAAGCCATTGGAAATAAATCAGCTTCCATCTCCTCATTATTTTTATGGGGAGTTTACCATTTTCCCAGGAATCATGAGGATGTGTCAGGTAATTATGAAATCTGGCCTCTTCCAAGCCAACAGCGTCAACCTCTCTAGACACCGAAAAATTACAATGTGGATGACTTAATGAGAGTCTTCTTTTCAAGTTAACATTTCCATTTTCTAAGATATTTTCTAAGCCGAGTAAATGTCTGATGCCAATGGCATAGACATTTTTTATCATCTAAAGTCTAATTATTTTCTTTTCTTATTTCTAGCAGATACTTAGTTATTGCTGACTTTTTTAGCTTCGGAGAGTTTGGGTTTGTCTCTGCATCTCCTGTATGCAGAGAACCCACGTTTTCCATAGTTTCACAATCCCTTCTGTTCCAATGACACCTCCATTTCTAGGCTAGACTCCTTTAGCCAAGCACCAGGCCCATGGTTTTCAAAGACTGTGGTCAATTTCATGCAAAAGCTCTACCATCAAGTAAAATTCAATAAACCCCAACTTAACCA
>NW_005342503.1:0-324 GCF_000412655.1 Myotis brandtii | reverse complement strand
TAGGAGATAGTTCCCTCACAGGTGGGTTGTGACTTCAAAGACAGGAATTCAGCTTCATAGACAGGATTGTGACTTCATAGACAGGATTGTGACTTCATAGGATTGGGACTTCATAGAAAGGATTGTTACTTCATCAGGGATTGTTACTTCATAGGGGTGTTGTGACTTCATTGACGGGATTTTGACTTCATAGAGAAGATTGTGACTTCATAGACCGGACTGTTATTTTGGGGGGATTTTCACTTCAAGGACAGGATCGTGAGTTCTTTGAGAGAATTGTGACTTCGTAGACAGGATTGTTATTTCACAGACAGGATTGTGACA
>NW_005342502.1:0-321 GCF_000412655.1 Myotis brandtii | reverse complement strand
TCAGATGGTTCTGAATGATGATTGTTCTGTAATTTTGATGTGGTTGTGGCAGGAGGCGAGTACCGCATTTACCTTCACCGCCATCTTGACTGGAAGTTTTGGTTGATGTTTTAGGTTGAATTCCTATAAGCAGAGCCTGAGAGAGTCTGAGGTAAGTGATTTCTTGGGGGAGGCTCTAGGGATAAACCAATAAGGAGGTAAGAGGAACAAGGCACAATAGAGGAAGAAACTAGGCAAAGCTGTGGGTTCAGTTGCAGTCTAACCTCGGCCTGATCTTAGGGAAAGCTCTGCAGTGTGAATGGCATCACAGACACTGTCTCA
>NW_005342501.1:0-883 GCF_000412655.1 Myotis brandtii | reverse complement strand
ATATATACACACATATATATATAGTAAGTTAGGCTATATCACCTCTAAATATCCCTTAAAACTCATAGATTCCTTAATGAAATTAAGACTTAAAAAAACAACAACACTTGTCTATAGGTGATCTGCAAGATGATCAATGGAAAAGAGAAAATGGAAGCAGAGAGATCAGTTTTAAATCTCATACTTAGCATCTACATAATAGGTGCCTAAATGTGGGATTAGGGAAGAAACAGAAAATAAAATACGGCAGAGAGGAACATGACTAGAGAGATCAATAATAACTGATTGTATGAATCATGCCTTTTTATTCCCTGTGATAGTAAAGACTAGCCTGTGAGCATGACTTTATATGCAAACCAACCAATCCAGATCCCACATTGCAACTACCTCCTTTAAAGGGCTCTCACACGGACCCATTATCCACTTGCCCTAATTACCAAAGGGCCAGATACCAGACAACTAGAGGCAGCCCTTTGCCCCAGGCCGGCTGAAATTACTCAAACTAGCAAAACCTAAGCCTGTTCACTCTGCCTCATTCATTCCTCCCCTTGAAAACCACAATAAAGACTCTTGCCCATGTTCCCCCCTGACTCCTGCTGCCTCCTGACCAACCCTGTGTTTCCCTATATGACCCCATTTGACATGGTGTGCCCTCCTCACAACCTATCTTTTCCATAGCAGTGGTCTCCTGGTCTGCTGGCCTCACTGTGCCTGAATAATAACACCTACATTTGAAAACACTAATTGGGTGTGATGGGCAAGAAAGAAAGAGTCAAATACTACCTCATCTTGTACCACTCTCCACCTGCCGATTAGATTTCAGTGGCCTTTTAGAACCTTGAACATCCTGAGTTGTTTCCCACCTCAGCATATTCACACATGC
>NW_005342500.1:0-977 GCF_000412655.1 Myotis brandtii | reverse complement strand
GGGCTGAGCCGGCTCTGCCTCCACCTGCAGCTCTGAGCCCGGAGGCCTCTGTGCTGGTCCCCACACACGGAGCCACTTCCGATGCCACGGGCTCAGGCCGCCTGCTGAGGACGCTGTGGGGTCAGTGGGTCTTCAGGAGACGGGCTCGGCCTCCGGGCCATGACGCAAGGCCGAGCGTGAGGCCACAGCACCACACCCCCCGCCCCCCTCACCTGTGAAACCCGAGCACCTGCCACGACCCCGCCTCCTGTCTTCCACGTGGGAGGTTTATTATGTTTCACAACCACGAAAACACAGGGAGTGGCCGCGACAGCGAACCTTCCGGCAGCAGAACTGATCGCGCTGCACCCCCCACCCCAGCCTCGTCCCCGTCCCCCTCCCGGGTGGTCCCATGTCCTTCCTCTGCGAATCCAAGAAAGTGGAAGGTCGACATCTGAAGTGGCGGGAGCCGACGGCGACACGGAGGCAGGAGGACTGAGGAACACGGATGGGAACACAGCAGGAACCTCGCGTGTGACGACGTCGGTGGGAGAGGTGCCAGCTCACGTCCACCTCCTGAGCCCTGGTCACACGGGGCCCTCGGTGGCGCCCTCCGGGGGCAGGCTGGGCGTGCTGTCAGCCGCCGGCACCTCCTCCTTCTTCAGTGAGGCCAGCACCCGGAGGCTGACGTAGGGTGTGTGACAAGCTGTGTTGGCCAGAGGCGGGTAGTGCTGCCGGTAGCAGATGTAGGCGAACAGGAGGCCGATGATGCCGCCCACGAACGAGTCTAGGCAGGAGAGAGCACACGCGGGAGGGTTACGATTGCGAGTCCTTCAGATGGGGCCGTGTGTCTCCCGGGGGCACGTGCTCCAGGAGCCGCTTGCTGGCTGGGCCCGACAGCCTCCAGGGAGAGAAACTGCGCCGGAGGAATAACCTGGAGGCTCTGCAAACTGTCCTAGACCTTAAACATCCCTTCAGAATGTGTCCTGGAGCCCGGC
>NW_005342499.1:0-493 GCF_000412655.1 Myotis brandtii | reverse complement strand
GGACTTGCTCCTAGCGCCTGGTCTGTTGAGTCAGCCTTGAGGTTGGATCGAAAAGGGTTAAAGCCTGTGACCTTTCCCAACTGTGCCATGTGATGACTCTGGATTTGCCTATTTCCAAATCAGAAACAGTGCACAGATGACCAGAAAGTGTCTGGGAGTGTCCCCCAAGCTTATCTTATGGTAGAGGTTTCACATCAATGATATTTCACTACACGTTCTAGATGATATTTGCACAATTTTATTAAAGCAAAATATTTTAAATTACATGTCTTTTTGTTGAGCCTGGCATTTGAAACCCATTTTCTCTCTTTCATAAATATACTCCTTTTTACCCCAACACGCAGCTACATCAGTGCTGAGAAAAGAAGGAAACACAGATAAGGAGGCCTTAGTTTACATATTCTGAAGCAGCATTGAATTCTAAGGGCCTGTTCATGGTTTTAAAAGGAAGGGATGATCTAATCATTTGACTTTCGTGAAAGACCCAGGCACC
>NW_005342498.1:0-329 GCF_000412655.1 Myotis brandtii | reverse complement strand
ATAAAATAGAGCATAGAAACCATAAAAAAGAAGCTGAAAAAATGAAGAATGCAATATTTGAAATGGAGAATACACAAAAAGGAATAAAGATTAGGTTAGATGAAGCAGAGGACTGACACTTGAAACAAATAAACAAACAAAAAATAAGAAATACAAAGTCTGAAAAGACTGATTACAATTAGGGAAATTGAAGCAGTAATCAATAAACTTCCCCAAAAAACAAAAGTCCAAACTAACACCTGTCCTCATATTATTCCAAAAAGTTCAAGAGAAGGGAAGACTTCCAAGCTCATTTTATGATGCCAGCATTATCCTAATTTCAAAACCAG
>NW_005342497.1:0-615 GCF_000412655.1 Myotis brandtii | reverse complement strand
AAGTGAATTATCAAAATCTGGGCCTTAAGTGATGTCAGCTATGAAGAAGTAGTTTACAAGAATTTGACAAACTCCAATTTTTTAATGTATATGAACGATACAAAGGGTTGTTACTTTGAGTTCTTTTATCTTTTTCCTGCATCATTTTGTACAAACAAAAGGATTTACTAGCAGTTGTATTAATCTCATCAATCCTTTTAGAAAAAGGCATGCTGAGGTCTACAGGCTTAATTTTCTCTTTTCCCTCAAATCTGTTTTAATGGACAATTCCATTCTCCAACATTGCGAATATTATGCTGTCCATGTTCTCTCTCATTCTACTTGCAAACCAGCCAGTTATTTTATGAGTTCATTTATTTCTTACAATATTTTATTAAACATGCTAATAACAACCAATACATGCAAACACATTAATTTGGAAAGCACATTATCCAGACTTGAGGGTTGCCAGAGAAAATAGAGAATGTCCAGTGAAATTTGAATTTCAGATAAACAACATTTTTTTTAGTTTTAATATGTCTCTGATACTGCATCAAATCTATTTATATTAAAAATGTATTATTTATCTGAAATTCAAGTGTAACTGAGTGTCATATTTTTACTTAGGAAGTCTGG
>NW_005342496.1:0-429 GCF_000412655.1 Myotis brandtii | reverse complement strand
ACACACCCCGCATAGCAGGCGCGCTGCCTCCCAGGCCTCCTCCTCCTCAGGACCAGCGCCCTGAAGCCTGTAAATCTGTGAACAAAGACCTGAGAGGTGAATATGACCACTGCGAGGAGGAAGGCGGAAGTCCCGCCCTAACCGGATGCACAGACAGCAAAATGTGCTTTAGCTCCGCCCACGTCGGCGCATGTCCTTCTGGGTAATGTAGTTTTCTCCACCACCAAGGGGAATAGTAGCATCCCAGCCAAGGACTTGGGGGATAAATATGTGTCACAGGGAGTGATGCCTGGAGAGGGACAAGATGAGACCAGAAGCCTGGCTAAATGGAACAGACTGAGGCATCTCCAAGGTGAAGAGGGAGGGGAGCAATGCAAGATATCCACCAATGCAAGAATATATACACAGGGGCGAAATGGGAGACATTTG
>NW_005342495.1:0-300 GCF_000412655.1 Myotis brandtii | reverse complement strand
TTTCTGCTCTTAGAAACCAATAGATCTATATGTTCTACACTCACAGATAAGAGTTCCCATCATCCAAAAAAATACAGAAATATTCCATAGACATAAATGATGACAAAACCTGTGTCTACATTACATTAACTGAAAGTCCTTTCCTCTGATTTACTTGTTCAAAACATACTAGGTTCTTGTATAAGTTGTGGTAATAATAGCTTTTGTAATAATCATAAAATCTCAGTCACTTATTTAATTATTTAATTAATTGATCCAATTTTTGGCTGAAGGGGCAGAGAAGGAGTTCTACTTTATGAA
>NW_005342494.1:0-801 GCF_000412655.1 Myotis brandtii | reverse complement strand
GATATTTTTCCATTGATATTTAGAGAGAGTGGAAAGGTGGGTGGGGGGTGGCGGGGGAGAGAGAGAGAGAGAACATCTACATGAGAGAGACACATCTATTGGTTGCCTCCTGCGTGTGCCCAACCGGAGCCTGGGATGGAATCTGTGACCCTTCGGTGCTCTAACCACACCGGCCAGGGCTAAATGTTTGCTTGCTTAAAGCCTGGGATATTCTTGATCCCTTATCACTCCCAAGAGGCTTAGCTACTAATGTATTGGTCAAGGTGGGGGAAATTTATATTCTATTTGTATTTGGCAAGACCAGCTCTTGCTGCCTCTGGACCTGACTGCACAAAACCCTAAAACTGACTTTCTGCCTGGCCAGCACAGGACCCAGGCAGCCTTTCGGAGAGGCCGGCATAAGGCGCTGTTCTGCGTTTTTGCCACGCCTATGGCAGACCCCGTGCTGCCTCTCAGCCAGGACTGAACAGAACCCCTGCTGCCTCTCGACCTGACTGCACAGGGCCCCGCAATGTCGTCTGTGCCAGGTGTGCACAGGGCCCCATGCTGCCTTTCTGAGCGACGGCACAGGGCGCACAGCCACCTTGCCACCAGGACTCCAGGGGACCCCGTTTTACCTCTCTGCCAGGCCTTCTGGTGGGCCCAGGCTGCCTCACTGCCAGACCCTCACAGAGCATGGCTGCCTCTCCCTCTGGCGACACTGGTGCCTACACCTGCCTCTCAGCCAGGCCTGCAGAGGGCCTCACCCTTCTCACCCTCTAGTTCTTCAATGTTTAGAAAATATCCAAAAGACAAGCAAAA
>NW_005342493.1:0-688 GCF_000412655.1 Myotis brandtii | reverse complement strand
CCTTCTCCTCCCTTCTTCCTTCCCCTTCTGTCTTCTCCATGACCACTCTCTACTGACTTAAGGGAATTCTAACAGCTCCCTTTGATGAAAAGTTGGTCTCAGCCAGAGAGGAACAAGCAATTGTTCCTGATTTTATCTGGGAACCTGATGGGTTCACAGAGAAATTTAACTGTTAGAACGTGTAATCCTGGCTATTCTAATTTATTGCAATTAATATAGCTACTGGTTTCTGGAAGCAAATGCAATAGAATCACTAAATAAGGTTCGCAAGAAAACTCCTGTAGAGAAGTCTACCCACTTTAAGGATTATAAGAAACCGAAATGAGATTTAAGAAAAAAAAAATCAGAAACAAGCATAAAGCTGTTCTATAGACTACAAGAAGGCATTTCCCCTTCTTATTAATAGTTTAGAAGAAATTAAAATTACCATGAAAAAGGAGGAGCTTATACTTCCTTGTATGAGACCCTGTAATTCTCCTATCCTTCCAATAAAGAAACTGAATGGTAAAAGGAAAATTTGTACAAAATCTCAGAGCTATAAATAAACTAGTTATCCCCAGACATCCTGTAGTTCCCAATTCACAAACCTTATTATCAACCATTGCTATGACTGGCAATATTTTCCAGTAATAGGTTATGTAGTGCCTTTTTAGCATTCCAGTAGAAAAAGACAGTCCATACCTCTGCT
>NW_005342492.1:0-816 GCF_000412655.1 Myotis brandtii | reverse complement strand
TTCCTGGTTCATAGGTCGACATTCAACCACTGAGCTATACCAGCTGGGCTGTTTTTATTGAACAAACTCTGCAGTACTATGGCTTTAAGTTGTATTATGAAGGCATTTCTCCTTGAGTGGATGGAGCCTTGTTCACAAAGTAGCCCCAACAACCTGTTTTAGCAAATGTGTATCTTCTGACTGTGCTGTAAAAAAGCAGTGAGCCTCCCCAGCACACGTACAAAGTAGAGATGCTGCCTTCTTGGTTTTCTATATTTGATTAGACCAAGGTCTTTCCTGTTTCGGAATCAATGTTGTTAGCAAGCCTGGCAGGAAGCAGTAAACAAAAGTACAGTGAAACTTTACAGCAATTTCAGTGGCAGTATGTTGTCACCTTGAGTGTCACTGGAGTCTCCACCTCCAGGAGATGCCATCTCTCCTGTGACAGCTGGCTTTGTCCCGGGAAGGGAGAGAACCCTTAGCTAACAGGGATTAATTTCCTCATGTAACTTTAATAAGGGCAGGGGTGGGTCCCCAGTGACACAGCAACAGGAATCTTCCCTAACATAAATGGTCGTTACCCTCTAGAGCTAAAGAAAGCTCTGTTTCCTTGGGTTCTTGGCTTCTTTTAGTTCGAGCTAATATAGCAATTTTGTTTTCTGAAAATGTTAATGCTTATTTACATTCTGGGAGCCAGTTAAGACTCTGGATTTCCATTCAAAGTTCATCGCCTCAAAGTTGTGGCAAAGACACAGTAAGAGTTAGATGTCAAGAACATGGCCATGGAAAGGTACATCAAACATAGGGAAATATCTGGGCATTTTGGACGCTTGAAAT
>NW_005342491.1:0-298 GCF_000412655.1 Myotis brandtii | reverse complement strand
TCAATGACTGTTACATGGATGGTTGGGTGGATGTATGGATGTATGTATGGATGGATGGATGGATGGATGAGTAGTTGGACAAACCATTGGGTAGCTGAATAGATTCATAGATGTATGGATGAAAGGGTAGATGGGAGGATAGATATATGGATAGAAAGAACAAAGGGAGGAAGGAAGGAAGGAAGGAGAGAGACAAATAGTTGGGTAGATGGGTGGATCTTTTATTGGATGGATAGATAGATGGGTAGGTAGAGATATAAGTAGTTGGATGGGTAGATGAGTGGGCAAGTGGGTGAAT
>NW_005342490.1:0-911 GCF_000412655.1 Myotis brandtii | reverse complement strand
AGGAAAAAGGTGACATCCTTGTTTAAGCATCACATCCATTTTTCCCCCCTCTTCATTCCTAGGAAGAAAAGGTCTTAGAAACAGTAATTGTTTGGGCAGGTAAGAATTTGAAAACAAGAAGATTTCTTAGAATAAAATGGGCAAAAGGCTGATGGGAAGCTATTATGGACTAGTGGGCTATGAAAGTGGAATTGCTCAGAAAGAATACCTACCAGAAGTTTAGGAGTTATGGCACAGAGAAGTGTAGCAGCCTGGAGTAGAGTAATTGTTAAGACACTAGAAACCTAACCTGCTCATTGGAAACAAATTGAAGATGCAAGATCAAGCTGGAAAAGTTATGTTGGTTCAAATGAACCTGAGAGAGATGCCTGGGTGAACAGATCTGCTTTGTAAAGGGGAGGGGAACTCTCAAGGAGCCTGGGTGTCTCAACTCTAATTCTGCAGCCCTGTAATACCCACCCTTTGTCAATCAGAGGTGGTGTTTGAAGTGGTATGATGTCATATTCTAGCACAGAAACAGTTTTGATCGACACATTATTCTGAAAACTTCATAATTTCCAAAGCACACAAAAAATAGTAAGATGTTATGAGTCTTATATGTAAATACCTTCAAATGAAACTGTAACTCTCAAAATAATTTCACTGATATTCTTTTGGATTTCTATAATACTTTATGTGGGGTGGTTTTTGCATGAGACATATTTGATAGGAACCCATCTGTAATGGAATAAATGTAATGGTAAGCATATAGCAGATATATCAATGACTCTATAGCTACCTACCTGTCCTAAGTATCTAAATCTGAGGTAATTTGTTTTCAACTAGAAGAAGGAAACATACTCACGTATGCCTTAGCTCAGGCAGCCAGTAAACATGCTCCTACCATATTATTTTCATTACTGTGCCTTTAG
>NW_005342489.1:0-1457 GCF_000412655.1 Myotis brandtii | reverse complement strand
GTACACCTGAAACCTATATAATGTTATTAACCAATGTTAGCCCAAATAAACTCAAGAAAAACGAAAGTTCACATTTAGAATTATGTCATTTATTGTGTTGGATTTGTAATTGGGTGTGTTGTTTTCTTTTTTAATTTTATATGTCAGCTTAAGCTTAGGCCTAAGCTAGGGAGGTAGGTTGTGGAAGTCAAATAAAATTTTTCTGAGGCCTGATTTAGAAGAGAAGCAGTTTAACAGTGGTTTGTGGTGTGGGTTTTGGTTTATGCGGACAGACCTGGATCCAAATCTCAGTTATTTAACCTTTTTCAGTTTGCATTGTAAAATGGGGATGACAGTGGTCTCTATTTCTAGGGGTTTTTATGAAAGTATATGAAACAATCTTTGGAAAACACTTTGCACCTAACACAGTTAATGTCTGAAATTATTAGATATTTTCTGATCCAGCTGACTTTGGCAGCAGGCTCTTGGATAAATTATGAGATGGCAGCTCGAACCTTCAGGAAATGCTGGATAGTGTAATTTTAAATTCCAAAGAAGGTACCTGATGTTACAGATAGGTAGGTAGATAGATGTAAGCTATTTGTGTACATATGTGTGTCATGTTTCTCCCACAGTGATATGAATAATTATGATTAATGGATTAACAGTTTCAGTATGCTTTTAGTGTTCAAGTTACAGATGTATATTTTTAAGAACTAGGCAGTCAGAAACATGTCATTAATCATATTTAAATTTAAAGAGAATTTATATTTCAAATAGTCCTGTGTATTAGCCCAGTATAGGAAATTAAACCAGGAACAGAAGTATTTGTCTTGAACCAAGTATGACTTTTAGTTAAAATATGAAGAAATGTGACCCAAGGGTATCCAGCTATTTACTTTCTCATGCACCGATGTCCAGTGCCAACAGATAAGCCACAAGTAGTGTTTAGGGCTGATTGGGAATGTTTAGTAAACGTTTTGTAAAAAGCCTTATGACTGATTATAAACTTCCAGGGGAATGCATGTTCAGTTAATTCAGGAAATCGACTCATCATTGAAACATTTGCAAAATTTTAAAAAATGCTTTCATCTTTAAAAACAAACCCTTTTATAAGCGCCTGTTGTTTTTCGTAATGTACATTGGGTGCAAAGGATTGCACTGACTGGGATCATAGCTCATGCCACACATGGCTTCTCATTTTACTAATTGTTCCACAGGGACACAGAGATGGTGCTTTATAATATTTTAAAATAGCTGTAAAGGGTGTAATGTAGCTATGAATCATTTCTTGCCTATCACATTGTACTCTGAAGCAGTGGAGGACTTGACTGAATAAGTTATTGATTCTTTTTACTCCCAGAACATCATAGCATAGTGATGGATTCCTGGCTCCTGCCTCTAGGTGTATAGAGTGTGGCAAGTTACTTAATATCTCTGGGCTTCAATGAGGTGTTGTGAGGAAGTCATGAATCAAT
>NW_005342488.1:0-290 GCF_000412655.1 Myotis brandtii | reverse complement strand
GAAACCTTTGTCTATGTGATGTTTCATGACGCTTCGGGATTTATCTAGGAGCTGCTCGTCTTTCAATAGACGACGTCGTAGTTGCTGCAGTCGCCTTTCAGCAATCGGTAGCTTATTAGGCAGCTTAACGGGTGTCTGCCTCCATGGTGACGGGACGACGTAGTGTCCATCATCCGTTTGGATTCCACTGGACACGATTTCCCAGGCTCGTTCATCCTCAACCGAACGGCATTTATCTGAGCTATTACTGTCTCTGAACTCAAGGTTGGAAAGCGCCCGTATTTGGTGGA
>NW_005342487.1:0-808 GCF_000412655.1 Myotis brandtii | reverse complement strand
GGACAGAATGAGCCTGGAATCCCAAGTCTATATTAACGTCAATGCCAGTGGGACTTTTTGATATTCCTATTAACTACTTAGAGGTTATTACCATTTGTAGAAGCTGAAATCGGGAGATGTTCGGCAAGATGTCTGTCATATCACAGTTCAGTGACTACAGGAACAGAAATAAATGCAGGTGTTGTGATTTCTGTGTTGCTCATCAACAGCAGTTTTGTCAACAACTACTACCTAAACTCCATCATAGCACCTTTATTAATGCAAATTAATTTCTGATAATTTAGTCCATCATTAAATAACTATAAAAGTTTAACACCCCCAGACAAAAAGGAAAAAATATTGCAAAAATGTGACTTCATTCAAATGGCTAAAATATGTTGTCATTAATTTTGATAAGAATGATTTCCAGTGGGCTGAATCCAGAGAAATGGTTGATTAAGTAGGAGAGATAACAGAAGAAAAAATATGTCTATGCTGATGTAGTATGAGAAAGGACATGGAGGGGAAATTTAGGGGGAAAATGAATTTACTGCTACAAAATTAGACTTTTCATGTTAATTCTTTGTTCCAACTCTCTCTGCCCAGGGTTACGGGGAAAACAGACTGCTGTCAGAAGTGGGCTCAACTTCATCAGAATTCCGAGGGGAGACGGACAATATGAATCGCTGGCATTTATTGGGTACATGCCAGGGGCTACCATAGTTCTAAGCACTTTACAAACAAAATCACATTTTTTTAACTATCATGTTTTGGCTTTAATTCTATTCAATAAGCTATAATTTTAGAGATGTTTTAGGTTTACAACAAA
>NW_005342486.1:0-1335 GCF_000412655.1 Myotis brandtii | reverse complement strand
GACACGCGTGTCATAGGTTCGCCATCACTGCTCTGGACTGTCTTTTTGAAACTCACATCATTGGTTACCAAATCTTCCCATTTTACATTCGTCACAGAACTTACCACAACCTGAGATTATAATACTTGTATATATACTGTCTGTCTAACTTCCCAAGAATGTAAGGTCTCTGAGGACAGGAATTTTGCTTATCTTGGTCACTGCTGCCTAGCCCATGTGAGACAGGGCTTGCCATGTAGTGGGCACTAAACAATTCTATTTGGAATTAACAAAATGTAACTCTAATTCCTGGGAGGTAGCTTGACATTAAGAGTAGTGATAATCGAATAATGAAAGGGTCAGTTTGCTATTAGAGATGAGATAGAATTTGAGTTCTTTATTAAAGACAAAATTAGGTGACAGGAAATAAAGACAAAATTAGGAGACAGTGAGGGAGAGATGAAATAAGAGAGAATGACGAGAGTAATAATGAGAAAGGAGCAAAACTAAATAATAAAAGTGTCACATAAATAATATTTTACATTGAACACATGTTTATTGAGTATCTACTAGGGTAGGATGAACACACATCCTTTTTACATCTGTTGGTCTATAACATAATTATTTTCAAAAGTACCCTTTCACTCTTGGAAGTGTTCCTGCTTGGATGATAAAGCATATGGTTTTCTTAACTGTGGGCTCAACACAGTCCCTGATATCATGGAACGTACAGCACAGTAGAAGAGACATACGTGAGTTCAATAACCAACCCATAGCAAGTTTCAAAAGTGAGAAGTGCCTTGCTTTTCAGTTTTCAAAGTAACTTCATGTGCACAATCTCCTGATCCGCCCATCGATTTCACGATGGAAAATAATAATATACATTTTCAAGGAAGAGGAAAATGTTGCCCAGAGGTGACATGACTTGGTCAAGTCAGATTAGCAGAGCTGGGACAAGTACTCAATCAAGAAAATGCCTGCATTCTAGAGAGACTCCACTTTGTTTTAAAGAGTAAGGAAAAAGAAAAATGGGAATTTTTATCTTACCTAATGAGGCTTAGAATCTTTCCATGCATTTTTGGAATTCCTGTCACTGATATCATCTTGAGGCAGCACAGTGCCATCTCTGCAGATTTCTCTGGTAGAAGAAGACAATGATTTTGGAAAGGATTTCCCATGTGCTTATATTCAGTAGCATTGTTTTTCCTCCAAACTGGACCCAAATCTCTGGCTCTGCAGTTTACAATGTAAGCAACAAATCATTGTAAGTAGGAGCGATGATACTGGTCTCGAAAGGTGGGGCCCCCGTGGATATCTACACTGCGGTGTAATCCCCTCCTTTGAATGTGGTGGGCC
>NW_005342485.1:0-211 GCF_000412655.1 Myotis brandtii | reverse complement strand
GGGATGACCAAATGACTGAACAAGTAGGCTGCGTGGGCAACCAGGCTGGCAGGGGGGGCCATGAGGGGCAACCAGGCCAGCAGGGGGGCCAGTTGGAGGTGACCAGGCCATCAGTGGGGGCAGTTAGGAGTGACCAGGCCAGCAGAGGGGGGCGCAGTTGGGGGCGACCAGTCCATATTGGGCCTAAACTGGCAGTGGGACATCCTCCAAG
>NW_005342484.1:0-474 GCF_000412655.1 Myotis brandtii | reverse complement strand
ATGCTCCAGGGGCTGCCCTGGGACCTGGCCCCTGGGGAGGGGGCGAGAGGAACACAACTAGAAGCAGAGGCCACATGCTGAGCCTGAGTGGCAGGTGCTGGGGCGCCCCTCCTGGCAGGTGAGAAGGGCTCCCTGTGGCCTCAGTCCCACAGGACAGGCTCCGGGTGGGCACAGGGGCTACGGGCACAGGAGGGGCCGGGACAGGCTGCCTTGGCCTCAGTGCCCGCCCAGCAGGGCTCACGGAGCCTGAGTTGCCAGAGTTCCCCCAGAGAGCAGATCAGGGTCCACACAGGCGCCTGCTCTCTGGCTGGATGGGGGTCCCAGGCTGTTTGGGGAGCCCCAGGTCACAGCACACACAGGGGGCCTCCATGAGGGGCTCTGACTCAGGCACAGCTGGACTCGGGGCCCTGGGTCTGCCCTGCCCCGTCCTGGCCGCCCAGGCAGCCGCCCCCTGACGCCCAGGCAGGTCTGCTC
>NW_005342483.1:0-932 GCF_000412655.1 Myotis brandtii | reverse complement strand
AAAAAAGAAAATCAAGAGAAATGATAAACAAAATGCATTTAGCACTATACTAAGCATGTAATTAGTGCCCAAGCAGATATTACCATAGCAAGTATACATTAATTATTTATTGATATAAAAATTTTGCCCATTTCCTTCCAGAGTGAGGTGAAGGAAGTTGAATTACTTATTTAACCCCCATTAATTTCAAGCCTTACAATTTCTATCCCCTATGATATAATAGCTTAGCATTTTCTCACAATAGTTGGAATTCACACAGAGAATATTTGAATTTTGCCCCCAAATCCTCCTGCTATTCACTGAAGCCATCACCTCCAGAGGAACAGTCACTCTCTCAGTTTTGCCTTGTTGTCCTATCTGAACTACGTTTTCGTCCGGGACTGTCATAAATCCATCAGAGTCTGACTTTTTCCTTTGTGGTGGTGCATACCAAAGTCTGACTCGGAATTCATGTCCTGCTGTAATAATTTCAAAGGCATTCCAGCTTCTAGGGTTATCCCCGTTAAAGGCATTTTTAGAAGAATCTGGTATTTTGCCAGGAAACGGCCTGTGGTCCAGCTGCCAAAACACATGACAACAAGCATCTGACAGAAGTCCAGTGATGGATCTGCTGGCTGACAGACTGGCAGCTCCGTCCGTGATGGTGGAACTGGACAGACTGGAACTTGACCCTGGGCTGGGTAAAAAGAACTGTTGAAATATCATGATTAGTACAGAACACGCTAAAGAAAGCCTTCCCATTCACTAAGGGTAGAAAGGTTCATACCAAAGAGAAAGTAATTGAGTGTGCACAGCATTGTGGGTACACACGTACCACCCTCAAAAGTTGCACTCAGTAACTCTACAGAGATGATGTATAGCAGGATGGTCTTTTTCTCAAAACATCTCCCGCACTCCAAGACACTTTATTTTTTTAATTTATTTTTTAAATA
>NW_005342482.1:0-433 GCF_000412655.1 Myotis brandtii | reverse complement strand
TAACCTGAACAATAAAGATTTAATTAAAAAAAAAGAGTGTTGACAAAATGAGACAGTTTTCTTAGAAGTATATACGTGAATCTTCAGGATTTAAACTGTTTAATTTAAAAAAACGCCAGCAAATTCAGCCTCAATATGTAAATATAAAGAGTATTCTCTTCATTTAAATGCTTAGTACACAAATTCTGAGCTCTATGAACTCCAATTCTTAATGTTTGAAAGCACATTCTTTAGAAAAACGCCAAGTAATTTAGCCGGAATTGTAAACATTATCAGTATTCTCGTCATTTCCAAGCTTTCTACCTCTAATCTCTATGATTGTAAACGGCCATAAAGATACTATGGCGCTATTTACCTGTATTTCAAGTGTTTCTTACACGTTCATAATCATTGCCATATACTATTATTGTGTATTTTAAGAGTTTTTCCAAAA
>NW_005342481.1:0-1284 GCF_000412655.1 Myotis brandtii | reverse complement strand
CTGAACAATAAAGATTTAATTAAAAAAAAAAAGAGGAGTTGGGAAGTGCTCTCTCCAGCTGGGAGAGGTCATGTCGGTTTGGTATTATTTCTTTCTTACAGGCTGGATAAATTTTCCAGGGAACTCACCTGGGTTTGGAATTGCCACTAACTCGGTGCTGTCATGACACATTTATTTTCTCATGATTCTTAGGTCCGAGGTATGTCCTGGGTCTCTCGGGGCTACCGTCCGGGTGTGGGCAGGGCGGCATTCCTCCTGGAGGCTCCAGGGGAGCATCCGTTCCTGGCCTTTTCCAGCTTCTAGAGGCCCCCCAAGTTCTGTAGCTCCTGGCCTGTCCTCCATCTCCAAAGGCAGCCGGGAGCCTTTCTCCGACGTCCTCACGTCTCTGCCCACAGCTGGGAAGATTCGGTGATTGTAAGGACTCATCTGAGGACACTGGTCCATTCGGATGGCGTAGGAAACTCCTATCTCGAGGCCATCACCTTAGTCATGTGCACAAAAGCCTCTGCCCCATGAGCCACAGTCGCAGGCTCAGGGGTGAGGACGAGGACATCTTGGAAGGGCTATCCTGCTGCCTCCCAAGCAGAATGGGCTGCCAGTGGGGAGAGAGGGTCCCAGTGCTGGAGGCTAGTTGGGGTGGGACAGGTGAGGGCCCCCATCTCCCTTCCTGCGGGGACCTGGAGATGGCACCGGGTGGTCCAGGAGGCGGGTGACCTGTGTTCCTGCAGACCCACCCCCACCCCCTAAACTGGGCCACATCAGGCCCCTGGAGGCCTGGACGGGCGGTGCCATTGTCACCCTTATTCATCACCAGCGTCAATGTGGAACACCCACTTTTGAGCCAAAGCTCTTGGCAGGTGTTGGCGGGAAGGAGACAGGTCCGTGCCCTGAGATAACTGGTCCTGGATCATCAGGCAAACTCCTCCCCATGTCTCAGTTCTCCCAGGTCTGAGAGGAGATCACTGACCTACAGGGACCTCCCACTCGGCCTGTGATTGGGAGCTAGGGGGGCAGGAAAGGCCTGGCCCCTCCCGGGGCCCCCTAATCAGCTCAGCGATCAGGTCCTGCCAGGACAGGCGACGGTTAGGAAGGGCAGCTGGTGATGTGTCTGTCTGATCTGTAGTGGAGACCACGGGACCCGGGGGCGGCTGAGGCCACACTCCGCACAGGGCTTGGGCTGTCTCTGCCAGGCTCAGTTGGGTCTGGAATGCTCTGTCTGTATTTCCTTTTTAGAAATCTACCTTTAAATTTTAGAACAGGTTTAGATTTATACCCTGCACCCAA
>NW_005342480.1:0-1130 GCF_000412655.1 Myotis brandtii | reverse complement strand
CACAGGACACCTCGCTACATTGGGGAGAATGGCGTGTGATTGTGCAGTCTGGCTGAAGTGCCCAGTGCTCAGGGAAATCACCATGTTAGTGACAGACCACCAGGCGTGGAGAGGAATTTCCCAAGAGAAGGATGCTGGGCAGACAGAAGAGTTGCTAACACACTAAGGGCAACATCTGTGTGCAGTGTCTCCTCAACTACCCGGACTGCAACCTCCCCACAAATAATATTTCACATATTTTCCCTGAAAAGCCTGATAAATTTCCTCCTGAGTCTAGTTTAAATATAGAACAAAACAAAATGTAAAAGCCTCAAAAACAAAAGTGTTCATGGTTAGATAAGCCATGAGGTTCCAGGCACTGTAATAAGATAAAAGGTTTTGAATGCTCAACTTGTAACAAATGACTTGATCAACCTTGATGCCTTGGTTTCAGCAAATGGTACCTGTTCTTTAAAACAGATTGACCTCTTCAGCTGAGGTGGAGAGTCTAAGACAGGATAATTTAAGAGCTGGAAAAAGGCAAATAACAGCTTTCATCGGGAGACTCAAACCGCATCAGTTTTCTGGATTGGACACCGCCCAAGAAAAGCCATTACCCAGCAGTGACATGTGAAAGATCTGCTTTGATTTCATGTGGGAGACTATTTAACAGTGTTGAGACAAAACATGCCAATTCCCATGGGTTGTCTAAAAAATGCCATTATAAGCACAGCCCTGAAAAAAAAACAAATCCACTCCCTCTGCAAATGTCACCAAGCTTCTGATGGAAAAATGAATACATTTGCCAGCTTAGAAGAATAAAGAGAAGGCTGGAAGGAGAGAAAGAAGGGAAAGAGCAGAGGAGGGAGGGAAGGAGGAGAAAAGCATGAACGAAGGAAGGAAAAGAGAGGCTGAGAGAAATGCGACCTTATAGACTATGTCATATTTATGCTGAAAAGTGTAATGGTTAAGAATAGAGGCTTTGATCAGACACAGAAAGACAAATACTGCTATGATCTCACATGCGTAATATAAAATAGTCATACTCATAGACTCGGAGAACACAATGGTGGTTGCTAGGGGCTGGGGGACAGGTGGGAGGAATGGGGAGGTACTGGCCAAAGGGTAAGAAGTTTTAGTTTTGCATGATA
>NW_005342479.1:0-530 GCF_000412655.1 Myotis brandtii | reverse complement strand
TGGCCTCTGTTGGGTTTTAAATATATAAAACCAAACTCAAGTTGCTTCATTTAAAAAAATATTATTCTCATGAATTGCAGTAGTCATTGTGTTCATGTTCATGTACTTATGTTTTTCTAATTTGTTAATTTTTTAAGTACTTATCTTGCAATGAAATGTGTCTTCCATATTAAAGAAAAGTAAGTTTCCTTTTAGACGATTAAATCACTCAATTTTATTCTTAGTTACTTTTCTACCTTTATTTTCATACATTGTCAGAGATACTTATCAAGAGCATGTAACTGCCCATTGACCCACGGGGCTGGACTTAGGCAGTCAGAGGCTCCTTGCCCCTCCTCTGTCCATGGAATATATGATCTACCCACTGTCCCAACAGGGAGAGCTGTTCTAAGGACATAGCCTTAAGGGAGTAAGGTGTTGTCGACACCATATAGCTAGAGTATGAAACTGGAGGCCTTTTTACCAAAAACTTTAAGATTCTGGTGGGCAGGTGTGGAGATCAGTGACCAAAGTCTAGGAAGTCAGTCCCT
>NW_005342478.1:0-212 GCF_000412655.1 Myotis brandtii | reverse complement strand
TTGTAGGAGATGTTGGGGGGAGGTGTCTGCTGGAAACCAGGAGCCGGGGGACTGGCAGATGGACGTGAGCCTGGAGGACGGAGGGGTGTCGCTGGAGAAACAGACTTGGGCACAGACAGGACATCTCGGGCCTTAAACACGGACGCGGCCCCCCAGGGAGTGAGGCTGCAGGAGACAAGGGGAAGGGACGGACCAGGACCCCGTGCTGAGCG
>NW_005342477.1:0-218 GCF_000412655.1 Myotis brandtii | reverse complement strand
ACTCAAGGGGCCGAAGAGCCGAATGTGGCTCGCGAGCTGCAGTTTGTTGACCACGGGCTAGCTAGGGGCAAGGAGAGAAGCTGGGAGTCCTCTTAAGAGGCTCTTGCAATAATCTAGGTAAGACTTGGTGACATCTTGAAACAGGATGCGAAAGTGGCTGGACTCTGAATGAACTTTGAGAAGAGTCAGTATGCTTTCTGAGAGCTTGGATGCCAAGA
>NW_005342476.1:0-211 GCF_000412655.1 Myotis brandtii | reverse complement strand
TATTGATTTTAGAGAGAGAGGAAAGGAGGGAGAGAGATATGGATTTGGTATTCCACTTATTTATGCATTCATTGGTTGATTCTTATATGTGTCCTGACAGGGAGAGGTGGGGGGAGCTCAAACCTGCAAACATGGTGTATCAGGGCGACACTTTAACCACCTGAGCTACCTGGCCAGGGCCAAAATTTGAAATACTTTTAAAAGTTTTCCA
>NW_005342475.1:0-280 GCF_000412655.1 Myotis brandtii | reverse complement strand
GGGATCAAGCCTGCAACACGGGCATGTGCCCTTGACCAATTTGGAACCTGGGACTCTTCAGTCTGCAGGCTAATGCTCTATCCACTGAGCCAAACCAGCTAGGACTTTTTTTTAATCCTCACACGTAAACATGCTTAGAGAGAGAGAGCAACATCAATGTGAGAAACATCCATCAGTTGCTCCCGCACTCGCCCTGACCAGAGATTGAAGCCGCAACTTGGGTTTGTGCCCTGACTGGGAATGGAACCTGCCACCTCTTGATGCATGGGACGATGCTTCA
>NW_005342474.1:0-575 GCF_000412655.1 Myotis brandtii | reverse complement strand
TTGAACTGGTTTGACATCTGATCTGAAAGTTGGGAAAGAGAAGTGCTTTTCTCCCCTGGAATTTTCCCCCTCCTTTTAAAAATTAAGTTAATGTGATTGTGTGATTGCTCTGGGCGTGAAGGATTCATGGCTCAGGTATTTTACAGGCCGACAGCGTCACCCCATCTCAGCCCCTGACAGGTCCATGTGCCGCCTGGGGTCCTCCCCCTCCGTCCAGGTACCTTCACTGCTTTCAGAAGGAGTTGTCTCACCCCCCACTTTGTGCCCGGCCACTTCCAGGGTGTGTCCATTCCCAGGTGGAAGGAAGACCTGGGAGCCTGTATGGGGCCCATGCTGTCAGGCCAGTGCATAGGAGTTCATACCTCACAGCGCATGCAGAAAGGTGTGGGGACAATTCTAGTAGAAGAAGTGAAAGCAGCAGACTCAAGGGACTGGGCAAGGGCACTGACCACCTTCCACACAGTGTATGTTTGCTGTAGTTTTGTCCAAGGGGTGCAGCAATTCGCCAGAAGTTTACAATGGCACTCTGCGCCAAAAGTTGTGCCAATCTCAGAGTTTAATTCATATAAGGTTAA
>NW_005342473.1:0-320 GCF_000412655.1 Myotis brandtii | reverse complement strand
TTTTGTTTAACATTTGCATGTTGAATCATTCTGCATTGTAGAAATAAATCTTACTTGGTCATAGTTCATAAACTTTTAAGTTTAGTTGAGTTTGCTAGAATTATCATTGAGGATTTTGCATCTCTATTCATAGGAGATATTCATCTGCTCCTTTATTTTCTTTTTTTACTGTTTTAATTTTATTTTATTGTTTAAAGTATTACAGAGTAGTGCCTATGTCTCCTTTTTTGCCCCCATTGACCTTCACCCAGCCTCCCTTACCCGCGGCACATGCCTCACCTGACCCCCCCCCCACCAGTGTCTTGTGTCCATTGGTTATG
>NW_005342472.1:0-1361 GCF_000412655.1 Myotis brandtii | reverse complement strand
ATTTGCATATTACCCTTTTATTATGTAGGATGATTTTGTTTAGAGAGTAATACACTGTAGTTCTACTTCCTACATAGTTTTTATAACATTTAACTGTGAATAGATTTACATTTTGTCAGTTATGGTGGCATGGGTCATAATATATTCCTGCCTTTTGCATGGCATTTCATTTTTGTATATATCATAATTTGTTTGATGTAGCTCATTTAAAAGGCTTGGTTAAAATAACCCATGGTCCATTCAGATCCTACTATGATTAGGCATTTACCTCCAATCAGTGACCAATGATTTGGTACTTTGCTTTCTCCTTTTCCAGTCTTTTAGCCCAATTTTTATTCCAGTAAGATTTAAGAATACCATATTGATATAATTTAATACAAATTAATTATCAAAACATCATTTAATAACAAATAAGACCACTCAGAACCAAATATTCTTTATTGGATATATTTTATAATTATTCTATGTAATGGTAATATTTATGTAAATGTCAATCAAATATCTGGAGGTCATGCTAAAATATCAAATTAGAAGATGCTCTTGAGGAGGTAATGGTGGCTTGTAGAAATCTTTCTGTTGAAAAGCAGATCATAGTTCATCATCAGAATCTATTGTTAAAATTCTAAATATTTATAACAGTATAAAAGAACCTAACCAAAGTGATGGATGATGAAGAAATAATTTATAGTTTTTTCGTACTTGTCTTTCTAGATAGATGTGACATCTTTGAAAGGGAAGAAATCAGTTTCCTTCACTTTGCATGCTCAGTGGTGAAACACATTCTGGAACAGAGTTGTTGAATCAAGAAATGCATGAATTCTAGTCCTAATTATGCCTATTACATATTTATGTTTCATCCCATGATCCCCTACATCTATTCAAAACTTACAACCACGTTTTGCATACCTCAGGACTCTGATCTACAACATAAATTAATAGGGGGAAAAAGCATTTTCTAATTGAAAATATAGGGTGACCCAAAAAATGTATACACACTTAAAAACTGGTAGCTCAATTGATGTTTCTTTCTTTTCACACTTAACATATTGGAATTAATAATTATTCAAAGTGTCTATACATTTTTGGGGACGCCCTATATTTTTACCAATGCTTAGAAATTTCTAGTGTATCCCGGGTTTCAAAGCGTAATTATTTACATTGTCTGTCCTGGATTCCCTGGAGATTATATTCCTGTAATTCTATAGAGAATAGTTTTAGGTTCAAGATGTGTCACAATTCTCTATTAAGCAAGAAACCAATTAGAACCAAATATACCATTGATAGTTTCGTTACCTTGAAATGATACCACCAAATAGATTTACTGGAACAATGGAACATTTCCAATTAGAATTATATTTAAC
>NW_005342471.1:0-1286 GCF_000412655.1 Myotis brandtii | reverse complement strand
GTGAGGGGGTAGAGAGTGGGGTGATGCAGCTACAAGCCAAGGCACCCCAAGGACTGCCGGCAGCCACCAGAGCCAGAAGAAGCTGCCATTTTCCGAGAGAAGCCCCGTCCTGGTGAGCCCCACTTTCCCCCCGTCTCTCCCCATACGGTATGAGCTGCCTTCCAGCTCTGGAGACAGTGGCAGGCCTACCCCCTCCTCTTTCCGGAGGCCCCAGGGAGTGAAGCAGGCCTCGCTGTGGCAAGAGAAGCAGCCGGAGACAGAAGCAGGCTGGTGTCAGCCCCCGAGGGTCTTGAGAGCTGGGCCAAGAAGTGTGGCCTTTACTGTGTGCGCATCAGAAACTCCCGGCTCCGGACTCCCTGGGTGGGCGCAGCTCTGAGAGAGCACCGTTCAGTGTCCTCCCAGGGCTCTGCCCCGCATCCTCTGGCCCTGCCCGCCGAGTTAGCCGGGGGACTTGATGACATGGCGCCCCATGCTTGGAGCAAGGTAATGAGGCCTCCCAGGGACTGTGCAAGAAAACAAAACACAGAACCAAAAATAATTCCGGAATATTAGGCCCATACATCAAAGCGCAGCAGGAGCCCGGCAGGCACGGGAGGCCAGCGTGGGCCACGTTCCCCGAAGGGAAGGGAAGGACCTGGGGCTGGTGAGGCAGGGTCAGCACCACCCCCACGAGGGCTGGTGGAGGGGCCAGGGCAGTGGCCAGGGGGTGTCTGGGTCCAGAGGCTGCCACTTGCGGGCACTGCAAGCCTTCCAGCGGCCCAGATGCCGAAGGCGGGAGCTCCCAGGCCTGCTCAGGTGTGGGAGGAGCCCACCCCGCTGCAGAGCCCAGGAGGGGAGGGGAGGGGAGGAGGGATGACCGCATCTTGCCTCTGCCCCTCTCTCTAACCCTCCCTCGGGGGTCACCTCCGCCTCATCCTGTCCTCCCCTGCAGTCTTTGAGGTGGGGGACACCCCTCCAATGACGGTGACCCACTGACCCAGTTCGCCTGGGACGAAGGCGCTTCCCAGGACAATTGTAAAGCGGGGCACTCCCGGGGGACCTGGGCCAAGGCCCTGGCTTGGCAGGACCGCTCTCCCTCCCCTCGTCTCTCCAGAACACACCTGCTGACCCCCCATTGGAGCCCCCGATGCTCACTGTTGGTTTTGCTTTCGCACTGTGGGCTTTGAGAGTATCTGTCCGTGCCACCCCCGCCCCTGCGTCGGGCCTGGTACAAAGCAGGGCCCCACCGGAGGTCTGATGGATTGCTGCTGAACAGCCCCTGGAGGTCCCGTCCCCAGATCCCGGCT
>NW_005342470.1:0-1175 GCF_000412655.1 Myotis brandtii | reverse complement strand
AAAAAAAACAGTACCTGTCTCCAAATACAGTTACATTCTAAGGTATGAAGAATTAGGGTTTCAATATATGAATTTTATCTGTAACTCCAGAATTCTTCCTCTTTCTTCCCCAAACTAGCTCCTTTCCTAAGCTTCACTATCTTAATGGAATTTCATCCTTTCACAATTTCATTGTAATTAATTCAAACTTTAACAAATCATGTAAGTTTACAGAATACATTCACATATTTCTAATATGAAATAGAGGAATCACTTTACCTTATGTTTTATCAGAAAAAGGAACAAACAGCTAGTTTTCATTTGCAGATATCCTTTTTTTAAAGCTATGAATATAAAAATATCCAAATGAACAAACTGTACAAAAGTTTGAAATAAATTATAATTAATTATAAATGCATTAACTATGGATATACATAATTATTTTCTTTACAAAACTTGAAGATGTTAAAGGTATTTATTTCTATAATAAACAAGGCAATAACATTTTTTTATTCTTAGAGATTGTATTGCATGTGATATTTTGTCTTTTTCAACTTTTAATCTCTTCCAGTTAATGTTGTATTTAGTGTAGATTTTCAATAAGTGTTAGTGTATTTGAAATTGATTGACAGTAGACGTGCTTCAAGTCACATATGAAAGAGGTATTTTCGTATTTAAGAAGCAGTTACATTGTACATAGTACTTAGAGAGTAGAATTATGGTCTTTGACTTATAAATAAGGAAACAAGCATAATGAGAGATAACAGAAGTCATATAAACCTCCAATGAATGAATAACAGTGATAATATCAATGGAGGGTGGTGTATGTTTTCAGAATATCTAGTAACAAACACCTCCATTTGATCCTATGGGATAATAAACAACCCCATTTTAGAGATCAGGAAAATGAGACACAAGAAGATAATCATCGCCTGTGGACAAACTTGATAATTAATAGAATGAGGTGGGGCTGTGTGAGGCAACAACATTGTTCTTCTGATATGAACTTTATCCCTCTTTCCATTGGAGCACATTACATCTTTTGACAAACAACATTTCCAAATAGCGTTCTTCTCATTATTCCATCTTCTCTTTTACCCTTTCTAGCAATAGTATTCTGCATTCCTGAGGGTATATAAATTAAGCAAAGGCAATATTCTTGTTCCACTTGTATTTTCCTCAAGTTAGGAGTCATT
>NW_005342469.1:0-756 GCF_000412655.1 Myotis brandtii | reverse complement strand
CTGAGTTCAGCGAAGCCACAAAGGGTGGAAAGGTGACAAGTGTCCTTTGGCCTCACTCTCATCCTGGGCTCGGTGTCTCCTATGAGGACGGCACGGGCACACACCGGGCCTGCAGCTGGAGAGCTCACCGCAGGTCAGGCCCGTGGTTCCCCAACAGCGAGCATCGCCCCACCTGGGAGGCGGTAAAGCTCAGGTGGCAGGCCCCGCCCAGAGTGCCTGAGTCACCGAGTCTGGGCTGGGCCCCTGGAGCTCCACTTCATCGGTTTCCAAGTGATGCTGACGCTGCAGTCAGGGACCTGCTGGGAGGACAGCTGGGCCAGCAAGTGGTGACCCCGCAGGTGAGCTAAAGTGCGCGAGCGTTTGATCGGGACGCCGACTGTTCGTGACAACAATTCACTCCTCCCACGTTCCATTTTCCACCTGGATTTCCCTCTGTCAGGTACTCGGGGGCCTGAGATTCACCCTGCGGACAAGCCACCCTGCTGCTAGCCTGCCTCAGATTCTAAGAGGCTGGCAGGAGAAGGTCAGACAAAGGGCAGGTTCCAGCTCCATCGCAGCAGCAGCCAGAGCATCAGCACTTATGCCAGCTCCCCGAGAGCCCAGCCCACAGGTGATGCTCAGTGGACGGGGACCCCTGCCCTGTGTGGGCTGTGGACCTGCAGCGGAGCTTCAGGCTTTGGGAACCATGCATTGTAATCAACAGTAAGGTTGCCTGTTGTCCTGGAGGAGACCTTTCCTTCTGACACTGACAGTAAA
>NW_005342468.1:0-241 GCF_000412655.1 Myotis brandtii | reverse complement strand
GCACCTCTCAGTCCCTCCCCCACAGTCCACAGGCTCCTATCACAGAAAGGTTGGTGGCCGGTAGGTGGGTGGGGTGGCGGGTGTGTGGGCGTGTTGAGGTCATTATGCCTCTTGCCTGGGGGCAGGGCTGTGGCAGAGAGTCCTGGCCTCACTGCTGCCATGGTGGCTGCAGATCAGGCCCGGAGAGAGAAAAAGCTATCAGCCAGGCCATTCTGGATTTCCCAGAGGAGCCAATGGCTGC
>NW_005342467.1:0-813 GCF_000412655.1 Myotis brandtii | reverse complement strand
ACAAGGGCTCCCAGGCTGCCAGAGGGATGTCTGGCTGACAGCTTAGGCTCTATCTCCCAGGGAGCAGGCCTAAGCCGTCAGTTGGACATCCCCTGAGGGGTTCCAGGGGCTGCAGGACTCCCCCAAGTGCATGAATTTTCATGCACCCGGCCTCTAGTATAGTATATAAAATTGCAACATACATAAATAATAAAAAGCTATTACAAAATGTTTTAGAGAGAAATCTATCAAGGATAATACAAATAATACTGAATTTGAGAATGAGAACCAGTGTTAATTTTAGGGAACATCCCTTAAAAATACTTACCAACAGCTACAGCACAGGTTTAAGCCATGTCAATATTAGGGCACTAGGAAGTACTTGTAGGATATGGATCCAAACTCATATTTCTAAGCCCATAGATTGGAAATAATCAACCCAATGACTAATAAGAATCCAATCAGACAAGGCTAAAATGAGATCACCAAGCTGGCACAATATAGATAGATGTGACAGGAAACTCTACCCTTCAGCATCAGCCTTGACTTTTATGCTCCTAAAAAAACAACATCCAAAACTACTTGGCATGCTTTGAAAAATTTGTTCATCTCTCCAAAAAGAAAAAGAAAAAATACCCTTATATGTTAGAAAACCGCTACTCAATAATTTATTTCAAAGAAGCAGAAAAGAACTGTCCATGTTGTGGAAGTATTCTAAGCTTTGGGAGATAGTGACTCAACTTAAGATATAGAGTTCCCCGGAACTGGTACAAACTAAAAAAAAAGCCCAAATATGACAAGGTGTGCCCTTCCTTTAGATCAGCGGTTCTCAAC
>NW_005342466.1:0-718 GCF_000412655.1 Myotis brandtii | reverse complement strand
AGGTCAGGTGGGTGGTTGATTATGTCTTGCTTTAAAACGTTTATCAATGCCTTTTGCTTCAGAGAATAAAAGTTTGGCTATAACTCCAAAGGAAAAAAGATGTTAAATCTCTAATTTAGTGAATAGTTTATGTAAAGATGTGATCTTAGAGAGGAGAGCGGTATAGGTGGGAAAAATGGTATAGGTGAAACTGATGTAATGACTTCAGTTTTCTCTGTAAGCTTTCTTTTTCTTTCTTCTCTCTCTCTCCCCTGTCCTCCCTCCCTCTCTCCCTTCCTCCTTCATCCCTCCCTTTTGTAGTAAAGCCAATATCATAATGGTCTCTGCATTGCCATAAAACAGGTTGTGATTATACTATTATTCTTTGGCCAATTCTTTATTTTAATTATTTCTCAAAACTCCGATCCTATATTATAAAAGGCTAATGTGCAAATTGTCCCCTCAACTGGGAGTTCAACCAGGGGGTGGAGCTGGCCAGCCAGCTGCCCACTGCCCCTCCCCTGGCTGGCCCTGCCCCCAATTGGCCCTGATTGGTGTGGGCTGGTTGGACCCAACCCATGCACAAAATCATGCAGGGGGCCTATAGTATAATGATAAAAAAAGCAACACTCTGTCTAGAGAAAATAGGAACCAGAATTTTGATATTTAATTGCTTTGTTATTTATTTGAAGACTTACTTTCTTCTTTTTCTTCTCCTCTTCCTCCTCCTCCTCCTCCT
>NW_005342465.1:0-353 GCF_000412655.1 Myotis brandtii | reverse complement strand
ATGTAATACCTTAATCAATAAAGGGGGAAAAAAAGAAAAGGAAAAGTCACAGGATATCAGGCAGAAGGAAACATATTTTCACAGAGGATAGAGGAATGTTGCAAGATAAGGGGAGAGAAAGAGAGGGGCATCACATGGGCTTTGAGCTTTGAAACTGATACTATGTAGCAGAATGACCAATGAGAAAAGCAAGGGGGTCCTAAATTAAGGAAGGTTCCAATTATAAAGGGTCAGGTTCAAACAAGAACTGTAGTATATATAAACTGGAGATAAAGGGACATGAGACAGATTTTTAGATTTAGATTTTTCCCATTAAAGAGAGAGAGAGAGCGGGCTTTTCCTATTTGGGGGTC
>NW_005342464.1:0-214 GCF_000412655.1 Myotis brandtii | reverse complement strand
AGGGGATGTCCTACTGACGGCTTAGGCCCGCTCCCCCAGGGGAACGGGCCTAAGCCACAGTCTGGCCTCCCTCTGCGGGAGGTGACCAGGCTGATCAGGGGAAGGGGCCAACCCCATAACCCCGCTGCAGCTGCCAAGATGTTTTCATCAATACAGACTCCAGTCCCCTCACCACAAAAAAATGCCTGTGTCTGCTCTGGGCCTGCTCAAGCTG
>NW_005342463.1:0-239 GCF_000412655.1 Myotis brandtii | reverse complement strand
GACCTCTGTGAAAGGGTCGTTCGACCCCCAAAGGGGGTCGAGACCCACAGTTTGAGAACCGCTGCACTAGATCGATTGTACCTAACTACTTTGTTAGGTAGATAATGACTAGAGTATTTACAGGAGAAGACAAAAGAATTTTTAATTAGTACTTTGAGGAAGAAAAAAAATGAATTTTGATCAAGTTGGATGAAGGTATCATCTAGTCCAGTGATAGCGAACCTTTTGAGCTCGGCGTG
>NW_005342462.1:0-433 GCF_000412655.1 Myotis brandtii | reverse complement strand
AAGTTCTGGTCTGATTCTTCTTGCCCAAATTTGGTCACGTGCCCATATCTGAACCACTCACTATCACCAGTGAGAAGGCTTCTCTGGTTGGCGGAAGCCCTTGCAATGGACCCACCAAAACCACAAAACTTGAGAAGCAACAATGGATGGCTCCCTTAATAAAAATATTATTCTTATGAAAAGGGTGAATGGATGTTTACAGCTAAAAGGATGACTATTAAAATATTTATACAAATAGATTCTTGGTGCCTCATAGCGTCAGTACTTATAAAATGCTTGGATGTGTTTGGATTCCGATATAGAAGCTAATTGAGCCCCTACCCCTTGCCCTGCCCTGTACTACCCTGATTATAATTAAGTTGAGGACTTTAGGACATTTTTTGATTGCCTGTCAATTATTTTAAATCAGTCATTGAACATTCTGTGAGAATTT
>NW_005342461.1:0-1011 GCF_000412655.1 Myotis brandtii | reverse complement strand
CACTTACACATAAGTTGAAAGGCCCCATAGAGGAGATTTCTTGGGGAAGCAGGGAGAGGGTTCTCGTGAAGGGAGAACTTCCCCAGTCTGGGGTTCTGGGAAGGAAAATGGTGGTGGTGGTGAAGGGTTCGGTGGGGACTAGTGACAGCTTTGGACAGTTACAGGTGACAAGGCAGCCAGGAGTGAGAAGGTGGGAGATGGGATGGAAGATGGGACGAGATGGGCGCCATAGAGGAGTCCTGATGAATTCGCAGGGGGAGGAAGTCCTTTAGGAATCAGACAAGACAGGGATCAGAGGGGAGCTGTTGAGCTCAGCAAGGCCTCTTGGGTTCCTTTCCTTATTTAGGTGAAAGGTGATATTTTCACTTCTGAACTTGGAAAGTAGGACCCTCCCAACCTCTCCCCTGGAAAGGGAGCGCCAACGGCCAATTGCTTATTTATTTCTTTCCAATCCCGTAGTTTTATGGGGCCGTAAATGAGGACAGCAGGGAATTAATGAAAAAGGTGTAGCCAAGACAAACAGCAGAGTCCTTGCCCATGTGGCACTTGCAGTCTAAAGGTGTGCATGATGCAATCCCGTGGCTGCGTGTTCCCAGGAGGGCAGCCTGGGGCAGCCAGGAGGTGGTTGGGAGGGACAGGCGGCCTTGACCCCCAAGGGATGACGGACGGAGGTCTTCTCCCACAGCGGTGAGGGGACAAACAGCACATTGGCGCAGGTGGGCACAGGCAGGCTGGTGGAGTGGGCGGAGGAAGCAAGGCAGGGAGAGGCCCAGAGGGCATCTTGATTTCACAGAAGTAAAGAGAGGGGTTAGAGGTTGAGTGGAGGGAGCAAATGAGCAGAAGACAGGATAAGGCCAGCCCTAGCCAGTGCCCAGGTTGATGGCAGACGCTACCGAGAGCCCCCAGATTTGGGAGGCAGCTGCTGAATCCAATGCCTTCCCCGAGGGAACCGCCCTGGGAGGTTGGGGTGTGTTTAATCCTGATAAGATCAAGGGGCCTGTGCAGCTCTCA
>NW_005342460.1:0-1374 GCF_000412655.1 Myotis brandtii | reverse complement strand
AATGAGCCAATGCTTGTTTTATTAACTACTTGGATATGAATATTTTTGCTCTTGCTCATGCATTAATATAATATAAAATATATTAATATACAAATAACTTATTCAGGTAATTATTTTCTTCATCTTTCATTATAGGCATTTTAAGAAAATAAATATAATTTCAATCATTATTGATTTTATGCTTTTGAAAAATTATAAATAGTTATGCTAAGTTACAGTGGACTTCAAAAACATAATGCTAAGTAAAAGAAGCCTGACATAATAGACCACATGTAGTGTAATTTCATTTATATGAAGTGCCTTAGTAACACAAATTCATAGAGACAGAGGTATAGTGGTGGTCACCTTGAGTTGGGGATTGAGTGCAAATGGGAATGATTTTTCTTTCTGTGATGATGAAAATTATTTAAAATAAGATTGTAGTGATAGTTGGATAACTATGCAAATGTAATAATCATTAAAATGTGTACTTAAAACAGGTGAATTTTATACCATGTGAATTATATTCAATAAAACGTAAACTATTATTTTACTTTTGTTCTTATTCTTGCTAAAATTATTTTTAATATATTACTTTAGCATTTTAAATGTAGCTTTCTAGAACTATCCAGAAGCTTGTACTCAAATATCTTGCAGTAGAAGACAATCAACGACATACTGCAAATCCCACCCAATCTAGTTTTAAAGTTTCATAGTGTCCCCTATTTGTATTTATGTTTTTTACTGCCTTATGTATCAGGAAACTTTCTATTCTCTGGTTTTGTTTAGCAATATTGTTAGTAATTTCCCAACTATTTAAAATACTCATAATAAATTTCCTGAATTAATTTATATTTCCCTTCATTCCCCTAAATTTGAACATCTTGTAAGGACTTCTCCCTCTTTATTCATTTAAGATTGCATTTATATTTATGGTCTAATGGTAAGTTTTATACAGAGATTTTTCCAAATATCTAGTTCTAGTCACTAATTCTCCCTCATCAGCTCCTTCTCTAATATGCTTACTTACATGTTCTGTCAACACCTGAAACTTGATAAAAAAGAAAAATATTCCTATTCTGCAAAATAATTATGAGTTTCTAGCTTTTGCTTTATTTTTTATAATGATATGAGTTATCTGGATGCTCAGGATTTTTCTTAAATTTAGTCATCATTCCTAATAACTTACCACCTACTGTCAAATTTTACTCTGCTACGCCACTTTGAGAGCATATATCCTTTAAATTTTCATAAAAATTGTTGGTTATAGCTCATTGTGAAATAGTTATGTAACCTCCCATGAGAGTATTTCATATCTCAATGTCACATCCTTTCCTTTCACCGAACACAAAATTAATTAAAACAGCATCTTCAGTACATTAAATGTCTAATGAA
>NW_005342459.1:0-217 GCF_000412655.1 Myotis brandtii | reverse complement strand
TTCTCTCACAGATCTATGGATAATCTGTTTACCCACACGCACACGCACACGCCCTCTCCACTCTAGGGCTTTGTGACTAAGCAACAGACCTTTTTTTCCTACACAAATTTGTTAGTGTGACGCTATCAAACTGTCAGATCGACTAAGCTAATAGGAAAAATATGTTGCTGTTATTTCCATGATCCCTTAGCATTTATTGCTAATTATAAGTAAGCAC
>NW_005342458.1:0-510 GCF_000412655.1 Myotis brandtii | reverse complement strand
CTATCACTATCCAAAGCTAATAGCATACCCTGCTGGAAGGGCCTGCAAAATGTGCTTCTGCCCTGAGACCCCCCCACATGGGTGAATCTGGTCATGAAGGATTATTCTCTTCCTTCCAGCTGTTAAGAAATTCTCAAGGTTGTAAGATTTGCTGTGCTTCCCTGTCAGGACCTCCAAACAAGCTCTCTGAAGCCAATTTACTTTGCACATTCCCAGCACACAATGCTATTTCATTGTGTTTTCAGATTGAACTTGTCCGTTGTTTTTACTTGGATTTCTACATGCACAACACACAGGAATTAACTCCGTGTGGGATAAGGGGTTTTGCTAAAGTTGTCTTCAGTTATTGTCCATTTTTACTGCTTCATGGTGAGGATGTGGAAAAAGTTTTGGGTGACTAGTGGAAATAACAATGGGAGTATCCATATAAGATGCAATTATACTTGAAAAGACACTGGAAAACGTACTACTGGTCAAGGGTACCTAGCCAATCAGGCTGGGCATTTCACA
>NW_005342457.1:0-517 GCF_000412655.1 Myotis brandtii | reverse complement strand
TGTGCTAAGTGAAATAAGTCAGAAAGAGAAATTCCATATTCCATATGATTTCACTTATATAAAGATTCCTGCTAGGAGTCCCTAAACTCCATGGAGAGGAAAATGATGATTGGCTTCATTCCTTGGAAAGGCTCCAAAATGAATAAAGGAACTCAATCTATGATTTGGCATTTACACAATTTCTGCTGACTTTCATATACATGGTTGAGAAAAAGTAGGTTTACAGTGTGTGGTACGGAACATAATACAATAATTAGTAAATAATAATACAAGAACAAACTCTGTCTTCTTGCATACTCATAACTGTAAATCTACTTTGGCCCACCCCTGTGTATCCTACAGAAGTCTGGCTTTCCTTGCTTATTCTCTGGGAAGGTGCCATAGAAGAATCCAGAAGCTGAGAACTGGCATTTTATTTAGCATTTGGCATATCATTGTCACAACCCAGGACTTCTTTCATCTCTTGTATCAATGGCTGGCGATAGTTTGATTTATGTGTAAACCAAAAGAAACAGTC
>NW_005342456.1:0-236 GCF_000412655.1 Myotis brandtii | reverse complement strand
TTCCACTTGTTTATATCTTCCTCTATCTCTTTTTTCTGTGTCTTGTAGTTTTCAGAGTACAGGTCTTTTACCTCCTTAGTTAAGTTTATTCCTAAGTATCTTAATTTTTTGTAGCAATGGTAAATGGGATTTTTTTTCTTTTTTAGTTTCACTTTCTAAGAGTTCACTATTGGTTAATAAAAATGCTATGGATTTTTGAGTGTTAATTTTGTATCCTGCTGTTTCCAAATTCATTT
>NW_005342455.1:0-483 GCF_000412655.1 Myotis brandtii | reverse complement strand
GAGAGAGAGAGAGAAAGAAAGAGAGAGGGAAACATTGACTTGTTCCACTTAATCATACATTCATTGGTTGCTTCTTGTATGTACCATGACCAGAGATCAAACCCAAGACCTTTTCTTATAGGGTAGACACTCTAACCAACCAAGCTACCCAGCCAGGGCAGAGTTCCTTTTGTTTTGATGTTCATTGTCCACAAGTAACATGACCCTCAAAACTCATGGCAACGGGTTTGTGTCCAGCACCAAAAGGTTGGAGAAAACATGGAGTCTGTTCCCCAACTGTAAGTTTAAAGGTGGCGAAAGTGCCCTGGAGTCAGCCAGAAGCTTGGGTTAGCTGCTAACTGCCTGGGTGGCCATAAGCTTGTCCATGTCTGTAAAGCAGTTAAGAAATGAGTGCATGGGAGGAGAGGGGTTGCCTACAAGCCTCCACATTCTTCCCAACAAGTTGTGTGGCCTGTATTTACACAGCTTATCATCCAGCTGACT
>NW_005342454.1:0-342 GCF_000412655.1 Myotis brandtii | reverse complement strand
GGACTAGAGAGTGGCCTTGGAGATGGAGAGACTGGTAGATGGTTCTGAGAGGAGCCTGAGAGGTAAAGTTGACAGGGCCTGGAGATGACGTGGGTTTTAAAGTGGAGAGAGGCTCTAGCCGGTTTGCTCAGTGGATAGAGCATCAGCCTGCAGACTGAAGGGTCCTGGGTTTGACTCCAGTCAAGGGCACATGCCCGGGTTAGAGGCTCGATCCCCAGTAGGAGGCATCCAATCAATGATCCTCATCATTGATGTTTCTATCTCTCTCTCCTTCTTCCTTCCTCTCTGAAATCAATAAAAGTTTTAAAAAATATTTCTTGGCAGAACCCTGAGCTTTAAAAA
>NW_005342453.1:0-378 GCF_000412655.1 Myotis brandtii | reverse complement strand
CGCCGCTGAAGTGTCCAGGCCTGTTGGCCAGGCAGGTCGTGGGGGAGGCAAAACGGGGGCAGAGGGGCGAAGCCAGCAATTGGAGGGGGCTGGGGGTCATTGCCTTAGGCCTGGGCAGGGGCTGAGCCAGGGATCGGAGGGGGCAGGGGTGGAGCCGGCGATCAGAGGGGGTAGGGGCGGAGCTGGTGGTCAGATGAAGAAGAGACAAAGCCAGCGATTGCAGGAGTCTGGGAGTCCCCTGCCCAGGCCTGCAGCCTTGGCCAGAGGCTACAGGCCTGGGAAGGGGTGGAGCTGGGATTGGAGGGGCCTGGGCAGGGGCAGAGCTGGTGAAAAGAGTGAATTACAGAGGAAACACCTTTTCTGACCACTCATTGGCTA
>NW_005342452.1:0-656 GCF_000412655.1 Myotis brandtii | reverse complement strand
TCTCTGGATCTATTTTGTTTGTCAGTTTATTTTATTCGATTCTACATATAAGTGAGATCATGTGATACTTCTATTTCTCTGACTTGTAAAGGCTCTCCTACTCTCAATTCACTGTTTCTGTCCTTCCCAGTCCTTTGTGTGTGTGTGTGATTGGACCAAATGAACATTCACCCAGCTGCCTAGACCAGGACCTGGACTTAGAAGCGGGCCATCACTTTGTTGCATCCCTTTCCCTGACCCCCACACAGTCAAACCCACTGAGTTCATTCACCACCCTACCTGCTAAATGTCTCCGCAACTCCCCTGCTTCCTTACCTGTGTCCTCACTGCCACCATCCTGGCCAAGCTGTGTGATCTCTCTCCTTGATGATTCAAACTCTTTTCCAATTGTCTCCCTGCTTCCAGGCTTACCCCCTTCCATGCTGCTCATCTTTCCAAACACAGACATGATCATGTCTATAATTTCACCTCCTCTGCACCTCAGCTACCACCTGAGGGTCACAACTTAGAACTCATCGCTGAGCACTGCCCCATCTACAAACATCACAAATGCCAGCTCCCTGCTTGTGGCTAAAAACTCCTATTCTTCCAGCTACGAACACCACCACATTCTCCATATTCTTTAGCCATATCTTCTTTAAAAAAATACCCAAAAC
>NW_005342451.1:0-1365 GCF_000412655.1 Myotis brandtii | reverse complement strand
CTGTCCACTGCCTTCAAGAAGAAGTCCAACTTCCTTGACACAGACCAAATTCTCTTTAAAAAAATTATAGTCACCATTTTGAAGGGTACAGTTCAGTGGTATTAAGCACATTTACAATATTGAGCAACAACCAATCTCCAGAACTCTTTTCTTCTTGCAAAAGGAAAACTATGTCCATTAAAGAGCATCTCCCCAATTTTCCCCTCTTCAGACTCTGGCAATCATTATTAATAGAGACCATTTCTGTGTCTATTAATTTGAGTAACTAGGCATCTCAAATAAGTGGTATCATAGAGCATTTTTCTTTTTGTGACTTGCCTATTTCACTTAGTATAATGTCCTCAAGGTCTGTATGTTATAGCATATATCAGAACTTCCTTTCTTTTTAAAGCTGAATAATAGTCTATTGTATGCATAGAATACATTTTGTTTAGCATTCATGCACTCGAGGATACTTTAGTTGCTTCTTCTTTTGGCTACTGTGAACCATAATGCTGCACAGTAATAATGCTATATATACATATAAAAATATTTGTTGGAGATACTGCTTTAAACTATTTTGGGTATGTACTAAAGGGGATCAGGATCTGTCACCTTAGTGTACGTCATTTAGGCATAACGATTTTTTAAGATTAAGGCAATTGGAAATCAGCAATTATAGGACAATCTCTCTATTCTCCAATTATTTGCCTAAATCAGGGCATATGTTTCCATTTGTGAGTGGCATAAATTTCCTTTGGGAATGTGCCCCCTTGTTCTATACCAGGTAGAGGAGAGTAACTCTGATCATCAGAAACAGAAAATCATCAATGAGATGACTCTGCATAAATAAACCTTACTACAATAGCCCAAAACTTCCATTAGTTTCTCCATATATTCCTAATCACTTTCACATAATTTATTCTGCCTCAAAACCCAAACCCTCTGGTGGGCTTTGTTGTTGTTGAAGTGGTGAATAAATCCCCAAGTCTAACTACTTCATGAAGTTCAATTTTTTCTGTGAACTTCCAAGAACACAAAATATTAATAAAATGTTATGCATTTTCTCCTGTTAATCTGTCTTTTGTTAATTTAACTTGCAGGTCCCCAGATCCTAAACCTAAAAAGATAGAGGAAAAGTTTTTCCTCCCCAGCAATACCTAGAAGATAAATGGCTGGATCATATGGCAATTCTATTTGTATGATTTGTATGTGTGTGTGTGTGTGTGTGTGTGTGTGCGTGTGTGTGTGTGTGTGTGTAAAACAATACTGTTTTTCACAGTAGCTACAACATTTTGTATTCCCAACAACAATGCATAAGGGTTTCAATTATTCCATAGCCAAGCCAACATTAGTTTAGTTTGTTTGTTTGTTTGTTTGTTTGTT
>NW_005342450.1:0-321 GCF_000412655.1 Myotis brandtii | reverse complement strand
GGGGTGTACACCTGAAATGAATATAATAATTTATATCTACTATAATTGAAAATAAAAAATTATTTTAAAAAAAGTAATATGTATTTTTCTCTGGCTACTATAAAAAATTTAAAAGTCCTGCTTAGAGTTCTCATCATTTCTTGAATTGGTGGCTTTAGTTTTAAAACATTCTTGGCATTATTTCTCCAAACATTTCTGTCCTCTCTCTCTCTCTCTCTTCTCTTTCTGGGACTACAATTTCACCGAGAGTTTTTTCCTAAAAGTCTTTTTTGCTTTAATCTATCTTTTCCATTATTTTTTCTCTCCATGCTTAATTTGATC
>NW_005342449.1:0-530 GCF_000412655.1 Myotis brandtii | reverse complement strand
TTGTCTACCTCCCAACTCCCCTTACCTAAGAGGGAGACGACACCAGGCCCAGCGGTCATGCCCAGGAGCCCGCTGCTCTTACCACCCTGCTCTGGCTGTGCACGCCTGTCTTTCTTTCCAGGGCTGATGTCAGAATTAGCAACCTGAGAAGAGGAGCCCACGTGGCCCAGGCCCACTTTCCAGGCGGCTTGACGCTCAGGGCTGGGCGCCGACAGCCGGCTTAGCCGGGACACGTCTCCAAACCGCGGCTTCAGCCTCCGGGTGTGACCTGTCTCTGAGCCTCCTGCTGGGGCAGCCACGGCCTGACACTGTGGTTCCTAAATGGCTGACGGATTCTCCTGTGCACGCTGGAGAGTCGGGAGGATTACAGCTGTCTGCCGCGTGCTCTTCCCCCGCTGCCTCTGCGCTGAGAATGCCTTTCCCGAGTGTCAGGATGTCATCAACGCAGCCACATGTAAAACACTTATAAGTGACACTTTCAAACCTGGAGCGTGACTGATTGTGTGTGTGTGTGTGTGTGTGTGTGTGTG
>NW_005342448.1:0-359 GCF_000412655.1 Myotis brandtii | reverse complement strand
GACATTTATTTCACTTTCCAAGGGAGGAGAGGGCCAGCTATTGCTAGTCAATACAGGGCAGGGAACGAAGAGTGGCTTCTGCTTCTAAAGAGCAAGCAATTGCTGTTGCTGAGCAACAAGCAGGGGGAGAGGGAGGCGGGGGGAGATTGTGTTTAAGTTGAGCAGATACCAGGGGGGTGGTCTTAAAAAGTTAGTTTGTTTGTTTTCCAGGAGATAGTCTGTCAGATATGCCAAGGAGGCGACTTATCATGCTTTGAGCAAACGTTATAGAGTTCAAAAGAGGCTTCTCTGAAAGGGAAGGAGGGTGGAGAGCTTTCTACTAACTAGAGCAGTGATGGCAAACCTATGACACGCGTGTC
>NW_005342447.1:0-408 GCF_000412655.1 Myotis brandtii | reverse complement strand
AAACTCAGTGATGTTTTCACTAAACAATCCTGCTTCTCTATAAAGTGAAAACTATTCCAGAGCGAGTGAGGCTGAATTTTTCATAATGCACTGGAGTGGGGAGGCAGAGGAAAGACACTTGGTGACGACCAAAATCGGCAGCTCACCCTGCAGTAAGCGGGGATGAACCTAGACTTTCGCCTGCTCTGCAGGCCCTTCTCAGCCTTGCCCCGGCCATCCTTCCAGCTGTTGTCCTCACAAATCTATAATCCTATCGAATAAAAGCCTAATATGCAAACTGTCCCCTCGACCGAGAGTTCAACCAAGGGGCCGGGCCGGCCAGCCAACTGAGGGAAGGGAAGCCCAGGCTGGCGGCAGCGGCAGGCAGACATGGGAAGGGAGGTCCCAGCCGGCAGCTGGCAGCTGCTA
>NW_005342446.1:0-1038 GCF_000412655.1 Myotis brandtii | reverse complement strand
TTCTCTGCTCCCTACTAGACTGGAAGCTACTCGAGGTCAAGGATGCTCTCCACTTTGGGTCTTTAAGTCTAGCACACAAGCAGTCCCTAAATAAGTATTTGTGGAATGACTACATGAATAAGTAAGCTATTAAGAAATGAATGTGCAAGCAAACAAACAAAAAAGAAATAGAAATATAAGAAATTAGTCATTCTAGTAAGATTCCAAATCAAGGAACTTGAATGGTCTTCTGTCTACTGCTTGTCCAGGTTCCCAAAAATTGAAGATGCAGCCCCCTGTTATGGCTGGATAACAGTAAACACGCTGTCCTAAAGCTCGCTAAGCAGTTCAATTCAGCTATTTTGCACAATAGTTGTCAACAGCGCATTAGCTAATGCAAAAGCTCTGCAATAGGCATTGCGTGGAAGTTTATCTCAAATGTGCAGAAATTGGGAAATGGGAACAATAAAGTTCCCATACTCTATTATCAAACAGTAAATCACTTCTTAGAATAGAATAAAGTCATAGAAATTTCCTTTTTCTTTTCAGCACCAAAATAGCAAGCTTTTCACTGTTCTTTTTCTTAACCATGAAATTTTGATTGACATGATAACACTAAAATAGATCACCCAGGCAATTGATAAAACTTTCCTATGGCGACCAGTCAGGTGACAATTTTTTCTGCATCTTTTCTCTTGGAAACTAAAGGAAAACATCTCTTTTTCTGATAGTCTTAAATTGTAAGTGCTGGATTCCAAATCACGTTCGGCAGGTCTCTTTAATACACAAGCGTACTTACAGGGTATAAAATCAGTCATATTGGTTTCCCTCGATTATGGATATAATCATAATTATTTATAGGCCCTGAATGTGACCAAAGAAAGGCATCTGTTATGATTTCACTATTGCAAATGTAAAAAGCAGCCTGATCTTTTCCTCATTTACTCAGAATAGTCCTCAGAATCTGCCGCAGTCCTTTCGGGCTGCTGTAACAGAATACCATAGACTGGGGGGCTCATAAACAACATACATTTATTTCTCATTGTTCTGGAGCCTGGC
>NW_005342445.1:0-843 GCF_000412655.1 Myotis brandtii | reverse complement strand
CAGGGAGCACCAGGTCTGGTGGGGAACAGCCTTTACAGTGCAGAATTGCAGAATTACCTGGCCTGGTCGGGGAAGGCTTCAGGCAGGAGGTGACATTTGAGCTGAACTTCGACAGATGAGAAGACATTTGCTGTTGAAGAAAGGGGGAGAGCATCTCATAGAGAACAACATAGTCAAATGTTCAGAAGCATAAGGGCTATCGTGTGCTCGTGGAGTTATGAGTGTGCTATATATAACCAGTGTGTAGGATCTATGCAGGAAATGGAGAGAAATGAGAGAGAGTTGGCAGGACCTGATTTTGCAGAGCCTCTGTTGCCAGTTAAGAAATGTTAGCTTTGTCAGAGGAGTTGTGGCAGAGTTGAAGAGTTTTAGCCTGGGTTGAGGTGACCCAGGTTGTGTTTTGAAAGAACCCCTGTGGCTGTCAGGTGGAAAATGCACCTGAGAGGCAGGATGGAAGCTGGAGGGCTGCTGCCGTCCTACAGGAGAGAGAGTGGGTAGAGGCAGCAGATGGAGAAGAAAGGCCACATTTGCATTGAAAAACACATGGGTGGTAAAATTAACCCTGCTTAGTACTTGCCAGATGGGGAGGGTGAGGGAGGTGTCCAGATGAACGGGAGGCTTGGAGCTTGTGTCTGAGCAGACAGTGGGACTAGGGGTGGGAAGATAAAGGGAGGGGATTGGAGCAAGAGGCTAAGTTGAGTCCAGAGTGTGTGGGGGATGGGTAGGGAGCTTGGGGACTTGTGGCTCTGTAGCTCAGGGCTGGAAAGTGGGGGACTAGGTATCACCAGAAGCTCCAAGGGGAATCTGAAGCTCCAAGAGAGAGGGTATAGGGTGAGGAGCAAA
>NW_005342444.1:0-475 GCF_000412655.1 Myotis brandtii | reverse complement strand
GCATGTCTGTGGCAACAACAGCTATTTACATGGCCTTCAGGTCTTGGCAAAGAAAAACCTAAGAGAAACTGGTGATCTGCTGATGTGGCTTATGTTACAATTTGGTAGGCTTGCAGATGCATCCAGCCTCATGTCACAGATCTATTTCCTACCGGCCTGGAACTTGACACCTCATGAACAAATTACCACAGCTAAAAAAGTGATGCTGCTAATGTTAAATTAGTGTTTCAACTTCTTGTTAAATGTAAAAATCTCACACCCTTATTTAGCAGTATTTTAAATCTCCAAATACCACAGCTAAAAGCAAATCACCCAATGGCAATTTCAGAATACTGTTCTGTCCTAAATCCCATTCCTGCTGAGATTCCGATATAACTCTCTTCCATTTTGCTCTTTCCAATTCTGCAGTTCTTGAAACACAGTAATAACTGAGTATTTATTAAGTGAAAAAATGAATGAACCTCTAAAAGCTGTA
>NW_005342443.1:0-291 GCF_000412655.1 Myotis brandtii | reverse complement strand
AGAAAAGATGGTCAAATTGTCATGACCTTGGATTAGACAATTTCTTAGATGATATGAAAAGCACAAGTGACAAAAGAAAACAATGGACTTTTTAAAAATATATATTTTTTAAATTTGTGGATTAAAAAGCACTAATCTATAATAATAAAAGCATAATATGCTAATTATACTAGACGTCCTTCTTTCCAGATAAAGTCGAAGTGGGTGGGGGCCATGGCAGAGGTAGCAGAGGCCCCCTGCCATGGAGGAGGCCTGTGGGGGTCGGGGCCAAGGCCCTTGCAGGAATTTCGT
>NW_005342442.1:0-1047 GCF_000412655.1 Myotis brandtii | reverse complement strand
TAAAGGGCCAGAAGGTTGAGAACCACTGGTCTACACATTAAGGAGTATCAAGAAACGAAACTTCTCTGTGAAAGTACAGTACACTGATAACAACCTTGAATACTACATCCCTGTTTCCTTTATATATCTTTTTCAGGTTAACCTAATCATTTCCCAACGAATCAGCCTAATTCTCGATTCCATATGACCGTCTCAGCCTTGTAATCGCTTGTGCACATCTGTATGTATTTATGTTGATTTTATGTATTTTATTTCTCTCCCATTAGACCTTAATCTCCTTGAGGAGAGGAATCAATGTAATCTTTATTCTGTATCCCCAGTGCCTGGGTTTATTTTGTGAACTGATATGTAGTCAGTAAGTGATGTGCACAGCCCCCTCTCTGAGGACCACTTTAATCCTGGCTTGGCTTGTTTTCCTTACCTCCTTCTTCCATCTCTCTACTAGTCAGTGCACACTCAAGAAATGCTGATGTCAACCCTGGGATGACACAATTAGGGAAAAAATAGAATTCTAAAATATATACTACATTTCAAAGTCAAGAGTAAATTACCTATGGATTTTCCATGGCTTTGTAGGTAGCAGGATGACATTTAAATTGTAGATATAAGTTTCCGACCATAAGCAATTATCCATCCTTTAATAAAATATAAACTTTCTATTCAGCTGCTAAATATTTTTACGTATGTTTCTCTTTAGCTCTCCCTGGGGCATTCTATTGGACCCTTCACCATTAGACCACCTGAGTTTTGAGTCTGGTCCCATAGTCAAGGGAACCAAACATGAACAATCAACTTCATAAATGTGCCCCATATTTGAACATGGTTCTATGTCCTCTGGCACTATTTTACCCAAACTACTGACTCTTGAAGTTCCAGTCCTCAGGTTATGCAAAATCACTGCTCTAGCTCATTACTTCAGTATTCTCCCCAAAACCTTTCACTGGATTGCAGACTGATTCACGCTTCAGATCCTTCTCTCCTACTGGGATATTGGGCCATGTTGCCCCAGACACATTTGTGAAATGCATTTTTACAGCTTTTCTCTTC
>NW_005342441.1:0-530 GCF_000412655.1 Myotis brandtii | reverse complement strand
AACCCAATTTATTTCCTCAAATTCTATGTTCACAGTCATTCCATGTGGCGTATCCACATAGTTCCCTTCTTTAAATAAAAGGAGGTAGAGCTCCTGCCGTGGTTAGGGCTGTCTTAACATACCAGCGTGGCAGGACATGTGGGAACACGGTATGAGGGAACAGGGACGATGGGCATGAGAGGGGCAGGGCTGGGCTACCCGGTGGGCTGAGCACGTGTGGGCACCAGAAAACCTTCCTGACACTGAATACCTCAGAAACAAAATAACACTGGGTTCCCGTACACTTGCTCCAAGTTCATGGAGAAAGGGGCCACTCCCTGTAGGGCTCAGGGTCTCTACATTTCAGCCTCAACCTGGGCCTGGTCCCACCGCCACTTACACCTTCATCGAAGGTGCTCTGCGCCCCTGCTCTGGGCCCCACGCTGTGAACTGGAGGGGGACAGAGGAGGGGGACGGCCGCTCGCCCAAGCAGCTCAGTCCACGAGAGCTCCTTGTTTCAAAAATTTCCCTTCTTAAAATATTTTTATTGA
>NW_005342440.1:0-528 GCF_000412655.1 Myotis brandtii | reverse complement strand
TGCAGCTTAGCATTCCAGCAGAGATTTCTAGTGCACCCGGGAAGGGAGGGAGCATTTGGTTACTTCCTCCAATAGCTCCTTGTGCTATGGGGTTAGATGTACCTTTGAGGCCACTTCTAATCTGTTCTTTGTCGCTATTCTATACTAAAGAAAGGGAAATTGCAGACGCAGAGGCTGTGGAGAGAAAGTGAGCTGGGCAGGAAACCCTCCACAAAGACTGTGTGGTCCATATTGCTCCCTCTGCAGCGCTCTAATGGGGATCGACACCTTGAAAGCTGCAGGAGTTTATTAATAGTTGTTTGGAAGGAGAGAGGGATTCGGTATCGATTTTTAGCCATCCTTCCTTGTGTTGCTGGACTTCTAAACAGTTCCCCCCTTCCTGTATGGAATGATTAGCATCCCTCTCAAAGCCTGCTCACAAAGCCCAGCGACAGCGCATCACTGATGGTGCCCTTGTTTTGAGGCAAGGCTGCATTCACTCCTGGGCAGCCTCACCCTGCCCTTGCACAACATGGAGGGCACTGATTA
>NW_005342439.1:0-487 GCF_000412655.1 Myotis brandtii | reverse complement strand
CAATTTGCATGTTTGTCTTTTATTAGATTAGATTAGTAGTGTTTATCTTAAATAAATTTTCTAACACCTGAATTTTCCTCAGTTTAGATAGGTTCCTAGTCCTAAATGGAAAGAAGCTGACTACCTGGTTATTCTCAATTCCTCTCTTTAGAAGCCATGTAGGTGGTCACTATAAGCTGTTACATAGTAGTCAGGAAAGTACCATTTAAGAGAGTAAGAACTGAAAAGCTCTTCAAGCATATGGACTATCTTTTCCTTTGGGAATTCTAAATAGGACTGGTTTTACACCAGACACTCAAATACTCCTGTGACTAGACTCCATACAACCCAAGGATGGGTCTGTATCTGGCTTATTCACATCAGGATTTCCATTGGTACCAAAGTGTCAGACACATATTGGTGTTGAGGAGGAAAGAAGCCAGGATGTCCAGAAGTAGTTACCTTCCATCACAAGTAAAGATTGTAGCATTCTCTTAGGCCATATCTT
>NW_005342438.1:0-375 GCF_000412655.1 Myotis brandtii | reverse complement strand
GTTCTTCTTTCTCAAGATTGCTGAGGCTGTTTGGGGTCTGTCATATAAATTTTTGGAATATTTGTTCCAGATCTGTGAAATGTGTCATTTGTATTTTAATGGGGATTGCATTAAATCTGTAGATTGCTGGGTAGTATGGACATTTTAGTGGTGTTAATTCTTCCAATCCATGATTGGTATATGCTTCTACTTGTTTGTATATTCCTTTACTTCTTTTTCCAATGTTCAGTAATTTTCTGAGTACAGGTCTTTTACCTCCTTGGTTATGTTTATTCTCAGGTATCTTTTCTGTTGTTGCTGCAATGGTAAATGGGATTTTTAAATATTTTTTATTTTTGTTTATTTTTTGTTAATCCTCATCTGAGGATATTTTTC
>NW_005342437.1:0-720 GCF_000412655.1 Myotis brandtii | reverse complement strand
CCCAGCATTCCTCTGTGTGCATCTGGGGTTTAGATTTGCAGAAAGTCACCAGATGGCCAGCCCGCCAGCCTTTGGGGAAACTGGGGTGCTTTTGACCCAGAGCCCCGAGCTCCCCAGCCAGTAGTTCCCAGCAGAGTGTGGGCCCTCCCTGCATGTTGAGCGGCTTGAGGATCGAACCCTCCCTCGCAGCCCCCTCCCCACCAGGTGTGAGGGGTCTGGAGAACCCTCGGGCCCCCTAGTACCAGTCCTTGGCTGGGTTTCCCTGGGGCTGAGTCAGCAGTTGCCGGGTCAGCAGAATGGTGGTGGGGGGGGGTCCCCCTCCTGCTTGGCCTGGAGCCCAGAAGGGGTTCTGAGGGTGTCAGCACCTGGTGTAGGTATGGGATCCTTGTCAGGACATCGGCTGTTTGACCTTGAACCTGGGTCTCTCTGGGTCTCCATCTCCCATCTGTGCAATGGGAGCCCTGGACCGGGTCTCCCAGCCCCGTGCAGCTGGGAGGGTGGAGGACCAGCTAGGACTTACCCTGCGGCCAAGGTGAGCAGGAACCTGGGTTCTGAGCCATTGCTCTGCCTGACTCCCCCAGCTGCGGGCCCCCAGCAAGGAGCACCCTGCCTTCGATTCCACCACCTGCCCCCTCCCCAACGCTGCAGCTGTGTCCAGGGGGGCGCTGCTTGGAGCCCCTCCATCCTCCTCAGCCGCCCCCAGTCAGCACAGCCCCGCAA
>NW_005342436.1:0-272 GCF_000412655.1 Myotis brandtii | reverse complement strand
GAGCCCAACCCAGCAGGCTGCAGACTTCAGCTCCTCGAATCCGGGAGGGACCCACTCGGGGGGCGGAGTCGGGTTCGGGGCAGGCCGGGGCTGAGCCCAGCTTGGCCGGTGTTGTGAAACCACTGTACCAGCAGGCGCACAAACATGCCCACCGGTTCCAGTCTCGCAGGGGGCGCTGGGGGACGGCAGACGGGCAGTCTGTGCACTTGATGGAGGGCATGGTCCGAGCAGGAGCGCTGGATGTTCAGCCACCAGGAACGCCTGGAGATTTT
>NW_005342435.1:0-204 GCF_000412655.1 Myotis brandtii | reverse complement strand
CTCATCAAGGTAATCAGTCTTAAACTTGAAGTTACTATCAAGGGTCCGGTGTTACTTACTCTGTGTTATATCAAGGACAACACAAAGTATTTTACTTGTACTAGGAAGGGCACTGAGATCAAAAGCAGAATTAGGTGGGAGATTGCTATTGATTAATGGAAACAGATTTTAACCAATAGGCAGACTATCTGTCCAGGACCTGGC
>NW_005342434.1:0-221 GCF_000412655.1 Myotis brandtii | reverse complement strand
GCTTTTTGCTGAAATAAATTAAAATTTCCACATAATAACAGGCACTGAAGGTATTTAAAATGCATTATGAGTGAAAAAGCATGAGATGAGCAAATTTGTTTTAAAGAAAGGTCATTGTACAGAACAGTACATGATCAGAAAAAAAAGCACAACGCATTGCTTATTGCCTCAATAAAAACAGTTATGCTATGCTTTTCTTGTATTTCATTAAACTACTAACA
>NW_005342433.1:0-204 GCF_000412655.1 Myotis brandtii | reverse complement strand
GTCTATTTCTCCTTGCCTCCACATGAATAAATTAGTTATTTGAATGTGGTCACGCATGTCAAACTCAAAGGCTAACACGGGCGAAATAAACAAGGCATGTGGCCCGCGAGCCACGAGTTTATACAATGCTTGCATACATTGTTTAAGTAAATCGAGGTGGGTAAAACTAAATATATACTTTGTAGAAATGAAATCGTACAGCAA
>NW_005342432.1:0-384 GCF_000412655.1 Myotis brandtii | reverse complement strand
TTCCAAAAAATTCAAGAGAAGGGAAGACTCCCAAGCTAATTTTATGAGACAAGCATTATCCTAATTCCAAAACCAGATAAAGACACTATAAAGAAAGAAAATTATAGGCCAATATCACTGATGAACATGGATGCTAAAATCCTCAATAAGATGTTAGCAAACGAGATCCAGCAACACATTAAAAAGATCATACACCATGATCAAGTGGGATTTATTCCGAGGATGCAAGGTTGGTACAATACCCTAAAATCAATAAATTAGTAATACAGGCCTACTTCAACAAACAAAAAAAATTTCAAATAAACAATCTAACTTTACACATAAAGAAACTAGAAAGAAAACACCAAGTAAACAAAATGAAAGTTTAAAACCGCATTATCATAT
>NW_005342431.1:0-209 GCF_000412655.1 Myotis brandtii | reverse complement strand
TTCACATTTGAGAGGTTTGGTACAGTGAGGATGGGGTTACTATAAAGGGCTAGCTAGCACTGGGAGACCAATGTGGTCTGCATCCTGGTGGTGGGTACACGAACACACATGAGGGTTCAACACAGCAAAGAAGGGACTGTTTCAAGATTCAGCTGTAAATGCCAGTCTCACAGTCATTATGATGTAGATACTATTCAGTTACCCAAAAT
>NW_005342430.1:0-205 GCF_000412655.1 Myotis brandtii | reverse complement strand
GCTGCCTCCTGCATGCCCCACACTGGGGATCCAGCTCTCAACCCGGGATGTGCCCAGGAATCAAACCGTGACCTCCTGGTTCACAGGTCGATGCTTTACTCAACCACTGAACCCCATTGGCTGGGCTGCTTTTGTTTTATACCTGCTGTCCTTTTCGATATTAGCTGGCAATTAAATAATCTATACTAATAAAAGGGTAATATGC
>NW_005342429.1:0-201 GCF_000412655.1 Myotis brandtii | reverse complement strand
TCAAAAGCTCTGCCTCCTAGGCAGCCATTGGCTCTTCGCAGTCCATCCAGATTTGGTTCTGATTGGTCAGTTTCTATGCCAGTCAGAATCTCCGGGCCTCTCTCCGGGCCTGATCTGCAGCCGCCTTGGCAGTGGTGAGGTCATTAGGCCTCTGGCCCAGCCCCAGGCCGAAGGCTAACAACCTCACCACGCCCGCCTTCC
>NW_005342428.1:0-224 GCF_000412655.1 Myotis brandtii | reverse complement strand
AAGACCTGAGAGGGAAACTTCTGACACAGTTTCATTTTTCCTGTTAAAGGAAGAAATCCAGCTTCTTCATTCTGGAGAAGTAGGGACGTGGTCTCCCTTTCATCTCTTCCCGAGACGTCTCCACGGGCCCCAGGGGAAGTGGGTGTCACAGGCCCAGAAAGAACGAGATCGGCTACATGAGCAATGCCGTTTCCTTCTCTCTCCACTCCCTGCGGTCAGCGGGG
>NW_005342427.1:0-865 GCF_000412655.1 Myotis brandtii | reverse complement strand
AAAAAATACATAAATCTACTTATGGAACATATTGTAATGTTTAAAGAAAATTTTCAGATATTATTTCATTTGATTCCCGATGTTTCACAGGTTATTTTCCTCATTTTTTCAAATGAGAAAATTTATGATAATGCAGTGAATATCCTTGCCCAACATACATATACTTCCCTATACACTTGGTACATTTCAGAGCATAGCTCAAACCAAGGTAATCTTCTTCTAAATATTCCCACTGCCGCCCCCCACATCATATCAAGTTCCTTGTTAAAGTCAATAAAAGTAATATATAAATATAATCATATAAGGCAACAAGTGGGACTGCCAGTTGACTTGTTATAAAAGTAATATCTTTTGATGTGGTAGTTTTGTTGCTATTTCCTATGTGTCGAGCTTGTCACTGTTCAGAGATTGGCACAAAAAATTTCCCAACATGTTGCATACAGAGTTATCTCAGAGTTGATATATGTAAAGTACCTTTAAAATTGGGCACGTGTTATATATAGATAAGCTATTATTAGTGTTTTTCTCAAGCTTGTTTCTTTTGTGTGGAACACAATTCTTTTGAGCAGCCATTAAATCCAGCTGGACAATTTCCTATAAAAGTAGGCCACTGGGCAGTTTCCAGGGTAGCAAAGTGTAGTGCCTTCCCAATGAGAAGAGCAACAAGTGCTGTTGGGAAATGAAATATTTGGCCAATGCCCTCTTCCCTTCTGTGGAGGTTTGCTGTGCTCAAACCCTTGGAGTAATGCTGCACAGCTTCAATATGTATTCTTAACTTCTGTTGTTGCTCTACACTTGATTTTTTTTTCAATATTTTTCTTTTACTTTAAACAATGCTTTATTTTTCAATTACAGCTGACATATA
>NW_005342426.1:0-846 GCF_000412655.1 Myotis brandtii | reverse complement strand
TTTTTTTAAAAAAGAATGGAACTTCCCATCAGAAGTCACCTAATAAGAAATTGCAGATGCCCACAGACGCTGGCTCATGGCCTTCTCACCCTAGAGAAAGGAAAATATGTGACTGTCTTACCTGGCACTCTTCTTTGATCAGGGAAAACAATTTTAGGCAACGGGACAGCTTATTAAGGGTACCTTTTGCTATTTACAACCCAGATGGTTTACAAACCATCTTTACCTCCAGGATCAATTCCATATCTGCAATATTCAAACCTTCACCTCTGTATTTCCCTTTCAGTGGCTCCAAGTGTCACATAAGCCAAATGTTTTAGACAAGATATTTTTAGATCCAAATGCAAATGAATTTGAAATGCTTATATCCTATTACAATTGGCCCTTTAACAACACAGATTGGAACTGCACAGGTCCACTTACTTATACGTAGATTTTGTCAATAAATATACGTTGGCTATTCTTACCCTCCAGTTTCACATTTTCAGATTCAACCAAACACAGATCAAAACAGTATTTTCAATCCACTGTTTTGAATTCGCAGTAGAGAGCTGACTGTATGCACTGCTCGACACCGTTTTATATACCGTAAGGCACTTGAGCATCCATGAATTTTGGTATCCTCAGGGGTCCTGGAACCAATCTCCTATGAATACCCAAGGTTAACTGTAGTTGAGTTTTGGGGGCACCAAAAGTTATATGTGGATTTTTTACTGCATGGGGGTCAATACCTCTAAGTCCCATGTTGTTTAAGGGTCAAATATAGTTCAATTTGAAACTGAAATTTCAAGAGAGAAAAAATATGCAGGTGTGCTATGGACACATGCAAAATAAACAGTTCACAAA
>NW_005342425.1:0-265 GCF_000412655.1 Myotis brandtii | reverse complement strand
AAATAGCAAGTTGGAAAGTATCACAATAGCAGGAATCATGAATTTACAAATTAATTGTTTGCCCAGGGTAAAAATATTCTATGCTGATATACGACAACAAACACCAAACGATAATAAATATTATTTAGATATCAAAATGGTACCAAATGTATTAATGAGAAATATATTTGTCATATAAATATCAACATAGTATTATTGCACACACATATAAATCTTTGACTCAGAAATTCCATATCTAGGATTAAATTGCAAAGATAAACTATTA
>NW_005342424.1:0-278 GCF_000412655.1 Myotis brandtii | reverse complement strand
ATAAAGTAAACATTTATTAAGTAAAACTTATTCAATCGTACTATATTGTCCATCCTAAACGTGAGTGTTTTGTAGACAGTTTCTATATCTACTGCATTTAGTGGTTATTGACTTTAAGTTTGCATACTCAATCAGGAATACCTACCAATGAGTGACCAAATTTTCAGATGCAAGCTCAATAGTTTTTTTGGTATTTTCATTAATGTAGAGTACCACTGCAGAATATTCCATCTACTGACCGCAAGATTCCTTGATAAGTTATTAGGAAGAGTCCTTAT
>NW_005342423.1:0-1083 GCF_000412655.1 Myotis brandtii | reverse complement strand
CTGGCCAGGAAGGTGGCAGTTTTGTTCTGCTGTTCCTCCAAGTGGATTTCAGTGAGACTAGAGAATTGCTGACAATCTTTCTCACTCTCATTTCCAAGCGGTATTGGAAAACATTTCAAGGTTTCCTGTTGCAACATGATTTTTTTACGGTGATTTGTTTCTTTTAAAGCCAAACGTCTTGTCACTTGAAGTCAAAACATTTTCTTCAGGGCCTTGCAGAGACTTGTCCAACTGGTTCATGTGATGAAAAATGTTTTTCAAAGCAGGTTAGCCTGAGCTATTCTTTACCACCCAAACTCTTTTAAGTATTCCTGCAATTTACCTTTCAGCTCACTCACGCTATAGAGATCTCCTCCTAGGCTAAAAATGTGGATTTCTATAGGTGGCAGATTTATTGTCCAGGTTTCTAAAAATCTTTGCATGAGCTGGTCTTTGTTGAATAAAGTCAACCATTTTTAAAGCACCACCTTCAATCTTTTATTTTATGTCACAGAGTTTTTTATTCTAGTACCTCTAGTTTTTGACACTAGTTAACATTAATGGAATGGGTATGACGACATTAGAATTTTCTTTTTTTATAATAGACACAGAACCTTTCATGCAGCTAATCATTGATAAGGCACCATCAACAAAGATGCCAATAGTCCCCCAAGACAGGCCTTTTGTTTTCAGATATAATGGCCCGATATTAACTAGATCTCAGCCTGTCCTTACTGGGGCAAGCTAGATGCATCAGAAAGTTTTCTTGAATTTTATCACCATTCAGAAGTCATATAAATGCTACAACAGGACATTTACTGATGAAATCTGATGACTCATCAACCTGCAATGGGAAGCTGTTGTTTAGTTTATTACCTCAAAGCTCTTCAGTATCATGTGACATGTCGTCAATATGACAACTTATATTCCATATAATATGGAACCTTTTCGATTTCTCTCACTCGTCAGCATTTTCCTCACTTCCTATGTATGTTGTGGCATTATTAGCTTCTCTCCATGTACGTGATTTTTATTTTTATTTTTCTGGGCAATAAGTTCTATTACTGAATAACTTGCTTCCTGAGTCTTTTGACTAACCGGGAC
>NW_005342422.1:0-426 GCF_000412655.1 Myotis brandtii | reverse complement strand
TGGTTCATAGGTTGAAGCTCAACCACTGAACCACACCGGGGGGCCATTTCCATACATTAAAAACTAACAAATGCAACATGTAGTGTATCATACAATAGGGAGTGTTGCTTTCATTCTTTAAAACCATACATATACTAGTAAATGATGCACAATTGGGTTTTGTTTTCTCAATATTTTATTTGGGAGAGGCATGTGTGATGACCCCTGGAAGGAAGGTTAATGCTTTTCCACTGTTCTACAACCCCGCCTTATGGGAATAAGGGAATATACCACTGTTTATCCATTCTTTCCTTTTTGTCCTTACAAACTCTGTTGCTATGAACATTCTTGACCAAAAGTGTAAAACGCAAATTGCCATTCAAATGGTTGTACCAATGCATACTCCACTGGCCCTGAAGGAATGATTTTATATCATTGCAAACCTAC
>NW_005342421.1:0-201 GCF_000412655.1 Myotis brandtii | reverse complement strand
CTAAACTTATGAACCTTAGTCTTAGAAAGGATTTTATTAATTTGACCCCTAAGGCAAGGGAAGTAAAAGCAAAAATAAATGATTAAGACTGTCAAACTGAAAGGTTTCTGCACAGCAAAAGAAACTCCTGACAAAACAAAAGAATATCTCTTGCTGCCTTGAACAGACTGGAGAATACAGGCCAGAGTAGAAGCAGGCTGG
>NW_005342420.1:0-579 GCF_000412655.1 Myotis brandtii | reverse complement strand
AAACAAACAAACAAATAAATAAAATAATCCCTTCAGTAGTTGCTTCTTTGGGAGCACCAAATCTACATGAGAAAAAAAAAACCACATGAAAGAAAAAGAACTCTAGAACCAACCTGAGCCACTGCATCAACACTTTCCTCTATACAATATACTCACAACTATTTAATCCTTGTCATAACTTTATATGTAAACTTTTCTATAAAACCTTATTTGAATTAGATTTCCTAATTCTTTTACTAAAAGTAAAAGAATGTCTCTTTCACATATGGAACCCAATAGAACAACACAAACTCCAAAGAAGCTAATAGGCAATCACTGATGATAACTCAGTTTTAGCTTTCTTATGGCTTGACTGAGCAAGACCAGTACTTTCATTGGCACAAATTGAACTGAAGGAGGAAAGAAGTAAACCAGGCAGCCAAATGTGCATTACCCAGCCATGGATCTCATTTAATGTTTCTACCCAGGTGGAAATAAGAATGAATGGATATTTTTAACAGAAGGGGTAAAAAAATGTGAGCATCATTAATGACTATAGACCAATTTCTTACAAAATGAACTTTGGGGTTGAGATGCTGA
>NW_005342419.1:0-550 GCF_000412655.1 Myotis brandtii | reverse complement strand
TAATATTTTGGATTTATTGGTTTAAATATATCGTTACAATAAATTTTGTTACTTTTTACTTTTTTTTGGCATGTGGCTATGAGAAAATTTAAACTATACATGTGACTCACATTTATGGCTCATATTGGCTTTCTCCTGAACAGCGCGTTTTTAGACATTAATATGATAGGGAGACAGACACGGAAGCAAATCAGTAAAAGTCAATGGGACAAGTGCTTTAAGGGAGATACCTGGGAAGGATAGAGGGTGTGGCCAATTTGCTGGTGTGCTTAGGAAAAGATTCCAAAAGGTGGGCCACGAGATTAATTTTAAATGCACAATAAGATTTTTAAAAGAAAACTGGGAGGGGAGGCAGGCCAGGAAGAGAGAAAAGTATGCATGAGGCAGGGAAAAGACCGGTGGCTCTATGAAAGCATCTACCTTTAAGGGGGACAGAGAAAAAGAGCCCAGAAAAAGCAGCAGGAAACTATAGAAAGTTTTCATAGCATCCCATGATATAACTAAAATTTAATGTAACTTATTTAGAATGTTATTTATTTGCCTTTCAATC
>NW_005342418.1:0-370 GCF_000412655.1 Myotis brandtii | reverse complement strand
GGGTGTCTCTGAATGCTGCCATTACTTGGTAACAAAGCGTCTGAAAACAAAATGGGTGTTAGAAATACTTTATTTTAAATAACACAACTTGATGCTATCCAATATCCTTTGCCAAATGAGGCACAATAAGCATCAGTAAGCAATCTACATTCATAGAAAACACACACACACAGCGCTGCGCTTCCAAAAAGACTCTTGAGATCACGGGGGGCACCTCCGTACGTTGGTCTCCAGGTGTGGTTGAATGAGGTGCACAGCATCGTCACCTGTCTTTAAGGACCAGGCCTGGCACAGGCTCCTGTTAACTTCTCTGCTGTCTTTCTGGTTTCATAAGGAACATGGCCATTTTTACAGATGTGAATTTACCTGA
>NW_005342417.1:0-290 GCF_000412655.1 Myotis brandtii | reverse complement strand
TCAAGGTGCGAGGGGGGCAGAGTGCGCACCGGGGGGCACTTCCCCAGCAGCCCCAGGCCCTTTTCCCTGAAAAGAGGGGCCCTCAAGCCTGACCTCCGCCCCTGCTCTCGGCCCTGGAGGCCCCAGAGAGGCCTAGGACAGGGGGCTGTCAGCAGGTCAGCAGAGGGAGGATGTCCAGGTCATGGGAGACTCAGGGAGAGTCAGGGGGTGCTGGCCTTGGACTGAAGGGCTGTCAGCAGGTCAGCAGAGGGAAGATGTCCAGGTCCTGGGAAGACTCAGGGACAGTCAGG
>NW_005342416.1:0-761 GCF_000412655.1 Myotis brandtii | reverse complement strand
ACTTCCTTAACTGTCCTCACTCCCAGACCAAGGCTAACAAGAAAGGCCACCAGGGTGTTCCTTTATCCACCGCAGTTATGATCGCAATGCCCCTTCATAGAACTCCCTGTGGTACCCCATCATCCTCATGGTACATTCTAAGCATTTTCTCTTCCCATTCAACACTTTTCATCATGTGGCCTCTCTTGTGTGCTCCCACACTTGACATTTTGCCCACTCCTTGTCACAATGGGTATGGTGTGTGCAGATGTATCCACCTCCTTATTCTCCCAACAAATGAAAAGATTCCTGAAGACAAGAGCTATATTTTATTCATCCTCATGTTCCCATCTCCTAGTCTAAGAATCAAACAACAGGGGTTTGGTTGACATTTACCAAGTTAGTGACTGGCAACTGGAAATCTAAATCCTTTGGAAGCATACCTAATTAGATAAAATAAATTGGAGAGTGTAGACATCCTCAGGAAAATGCTAAGCATAACATAATGAAAAGATATGTTATTATGACAACTACAATTTTATATTGAGAGACATTCACAAGAAACTATAAATGGTCCCACTTTCTGAGCACTTGCCTTGTGTAAGTGCTTTCTGCCACATCTCTGTTTTCCCACCCAGGGAGCGTCAGAATATCTAGAACAACTTAGTTCTCAATGGTTACTTCTCTTGGGCCCTTAGCTGCCAAAAGCCCAGTCCCCATCTCTGGTTTTGGATTAAGAAAGCAGCTATAATAATAAAAGCATGATATGCTAATTAGACTGG
>NW_005342415.1:0-1250 GCF_000412655.1 Myotis brandtii | reverse complement strand
GCTCTATCCACTGAGCCAAACCGGTTAGGGCTATGTTCTTCTTGTTATGAACATACCCCCATGATATCTTGATTTTGCTTGTGGGCCTATTAAACCTAAAATACTATCTGTCTCTTACAGTAAAAGTTTGCTGACTTCTGAGGTAGGCCTTTACCTCCCTGAGGTGAAGGAGGAAAGGAGCAGCCTCTCCTTTATTTTTGGGAGCATTTTCTGTGGTTTTTATTTATTTTTTAATTTTTTTTCAGTTCAGTGTAACAGACATTCCTGAGTGGGTTTTGTGCAGACATTGAGGGAAGATGGAAGTGGATCAGGCCAGCACCTAGCTGGGCCCTTGGACGCAATGGCATTTTCTGTGTCAGAGGAAGAGGGTTTGTTCTGGAAGGAAGAGAAAATATTTTAGGGAAACCATTCCGCAGTGGGCAGAACGGACTCATCTGCGAGTCCCTGGCTTCTAATCACAGCTCGTCAGGAGCCTCGCCGGAGCTGGCCTCCCTTATTGCACAGATGCCTGGAGAAACTTTCAGTTTTTGTTAAGGAAAGAAAGACTTCCTCTTTTCTACGGGGAAGAGAAATTAATGGGGATGGTCTGAGAGAAGCTCTCCTTTCTACATCAAGAATGAAAGGGAGTCTGTTGTTTGAACAGGCTTCAGGCAAGAATCGGCTCTAATCCAGCGGTTGGCTGGACAGCTGGGCTTTGTGGCTTCTTAGTCTATTAAAGCTTCCCCAGCTAATTCCTCCTGGCAGTCTGTCTTCTTCTGAAGGCCCAGATTTCCGACTCTGAACAGTGGGATGAGAGCTCAAAAGGACATGTCCAGAGCATGCGCTCCTTCAGATCTGGGTTTCCTGTGGAGTCAGCTGCTGAGAGCCTGATCATGAGCCCACAGAGCAACGCCTGGCTTCCTCTCGGACCCTGTGCTTCGTGGCATTGGCATCCACAACCCCACAGGCCATCTGCTCCCTTGTCATTATTACAGATATAATAAAGTTGAATGTCTTCAGAGCAATTTTGGAAAACCAAGTGCATCTAGGCCCTTGCTTTTTAAGGTCAAGGTCAAAGTGGTCTAGGTCCTTTGCCATGGGACCCCACTCCTGACTCCAGGCTTCCTCCCTCATGCAGCTACCTTCCTGGTTCTGCCATGTCCTTTCTGACCCAGTGCCTCTCTGTGTCCTTCCTCAGCTACTGCAATGGACTCCTGGCATTTAAACATGAAATATTCCAGGCAACACAGGGAGATGGTGTGGGGTGGGGT
>NW_005342414.1:0-350 GCF_000412655.1 Myotis brandtii | reverse complement strand
GCCGACACTCTATCCACCGAGCCAAACTGGTTTTGGCGCCCCCTTCTTTATTCTCTTTCTTTTCTCTCTTACATTTTTTTTCCTTTTCTCAATATCATTTTTGCACTCTTTTTCCTCCCTTTATTCTCTTTTTTCTGGTGGTCACCTTTATTTGGGGTTATTAGTATCTTGAATACATTTGTGTTTGGTGCCCTGTGCATTGTGTTTTGTTGTGTTGTATTTTGTGCCTTTAAGTCAATGCAGGAGAGAGAGAGCTACATAACCAGACACCCTGAGAGGAGCGATCTTAGGGAGACAAAGACAGCCCCCATTGGAAAGAAAAGGAAGAATCACCGGAAAAGGAAGTAAAC
>NW_005342413.1:0-285 GCF_000412655.1 Myotis brandtii | reverse complement strand
GTAGGAAAACCCAATCTACATCCAGGGGTGAGAATTCTGTAGTCCGTGGAGACAGGACTCGCCATCTGTGATCACTTGCCTGGTTGCCCATTAATGTCCAGGCTTATGCAGATGCGTGGTCGCTGTTCCATGGCGGGACATTTCCGTTTCCTGAGAAGCTGAGAAGCTGAGGAACTGCGGTGGTCAGGCTGCCGTTCCTGGTGAACACGGGCAGAGAAGGACAAGGTTACATCCCCAACTTCCGGGCGCAAGGTGCAGAAGGAAAGCAATGGTTTTCCTCTCACT
>NW_005342412.1:0-1154 GCF_000412655.1 Myotis brandtii | reverse complement strand
GGGATGACATCAAACTTAAAAGGTTCTGCCCAGCAAAAGAAATGATTGACAAAGACAACCTATGGAATGGGGAAAATTGCAAAGATTTCTCTGATAAGAAGTTAATATTCAAAGTATATGCAGAACTCATACAACCCAACAGGAAACAAATAATCCAATTTAAAAATGGGCAAAGGACCCAAAGAGACATTGTTCCAAAAAAGATACTCAAATTGCCAACAGGTACACAAAAAGCTGCTCAATATTCCTAATTATAAGGAAAATGCAAATCAAAACCATAATGAGTTTTAACCTTGCACTTGGGAGAATGGCTATCATCAAAATGATAGGAGACGAGAAGTGTTGGTGAGAGGATGGGGAGAAATGGGAACCCTTTTGCACTATTGATGGGCATGTAAACTGTTGTAGCCACTGTCCAAAAATAGGGTGGAGGTTCCTAAAGATATTAAAGAGATGTCTACACCCCCATGTTCATGATAGCCAAGACATGGAAGCAACCTAAGTGTCCACCAATGGATGAATGGATAAAGAAGTTCTGATACAATAAGTTGCAATATATGAATAACATAAAAATAATCTCATTCATATACCACCTAAAATCATCCCACATATTGTGTATATAATGAGCAATGAAGGTAGTAAAAAAAAAGGTAGTCTCCAGTGTCTTTTCTCTAAGGAAAAATAATCACAAGGGTTATGGTACATTTGCCAGAAGGAGGTGTCACTGTATCACATACTCATTACGTACATGTAATTGGATGTACAAGTACATTAGTTACATATAGTAACCCATTTAATCATTGTAAAATCTCACAAGGAAAGTATACTGTATTCATATTCCAATTTTACAAAGAAAGAAACGGAAGCTGAGAGAGTTTAAACACCTTCCCCAAAGTCAGTGGCAAAGCAAGGATGAAGTCCAGTCTTGCCCCTGTGCCTTTTACCAACCACTACCTTCCATGGTTATCCTCGGCCACGCCTGCTAAAACCAAAGGTCCATACATGAGGTACCAGGGTTGCTCCCGTGACCCTAAATCTTGGAGACTTTGGAAGCTATGCCCTAGAAATAAAAGCCATGTAATTAAGAGTCTATATTTCTGATTACAGTATTATAGACTTGATTCCCCAAAATAGTGAATGTTCACTACTGGGTT
>NW_005342411.1:0-204 GCF_000412655.1 Myotis brandtii | reverse complement strand
TAACTGTCCCTCCATGATGCCCACAAGCCACACCCACTAACCAATGAGGAGTATGCAAATTAACCTGACAAAGATGGAGGGTTAATTTGCATACATAGGCACCAGGAAGCCTGGGGCAGTGCAGGTATTTCCCCGCATCACCATGGCAATGCATGGGCACCAGGGAGCCAGGGTCGGGCGGCATGTGGGGAGCTGGGGTTGGTG
>NW_005342410.1:0-903 GCF_000412655.1 Myotis brandtii | reverse complement strand
ATTTTAAGGTAAAGAAACAGAGGCCCAGCAAGAAGAGGTATCGCTGTTAATAAGTAACTAGTGGCTCCAAATCTTGTTGCTCCCTCTCTAATCCAAGTGTTCTCTTGTGGATGAGAACACGGAGGCCCAGAGAGGGAATTGCCTTGCCCAAGGTCACACAGCAAGACTAGCACATGCATTCATTCAATGGGCTTTCCCTAACCCCAAATTGCCAGGAGCTATGGTTCTCTGTGCGGTCAGTGGGCCAGTGACATCAACATCACCCTGGATGATGTTAAAATGCATATTTTGAGTCCCCTCTGCAGACCTGCTGCATCTGAATCCCTGAGGACGAGGCCCTGTAGTCTGCACTTTAGCAAGCCCTTCAGATGCATCTTAGGCTCAGTTGGAGAATTGCTGAAGGGATTCCTTGAAGGGATGCCATGCAATTCTTCAGTTTACTCACTAGAGGGAGCCAGCGCCCCAGAGACACAGCCAGCTGGCCTTCCTCACTGTGGTTTCCCAGTGGTTTTCACCGGCTGGCTCAGTAGGACTGCTGTTCAGGGGAGATCCTCAGGTCACACCAGTCAGTAGTGCTGAGGAAGGGAGCCCCTCCATTAACACGGGAGGCAGGAGATCCGGGTTCAGATACCACCACCTCCACCCTCGCCATCCACGACGGTTGTAGGTTCACCGTGAGGTCTCAGCAGAGCCCTTCACTTCCCCGAGCTTCATTTTCCTCATCTGCAAAGCAGGGCTGTGGTACCCAATGGCTTTGAGTCCCCAACCCCAGCCTTGGTATTTTACATGACCTGCGAATGTCTGTGAGTCGTTGGGAAACAAGGGCAATGTTGTGAAGATGGGTGTTCTTTTTGGGTGGTTCTGCTATGATTCCATGTGTTTTATAGTATACTAGTGGCCCGG
>NW_005342409.1:0-286 GCF_000412655.1 Myotis brandtii | reverse complement strand
ACACACACACACACACACACACACACACACTTCTGAGCCTCCCCTCTGGCTTTTCGGATTTAGAGGTCTGGGATGGGACCTAAGAATTTGTATTTCTGTAAAGTTCTTGGGTGGTGCTGATGCTGGTGGTCTGGGGAACTCACAGCTATGGAATTAATCTTCTACCTTGGACCACAATAGTTCCAACCCCCATCTTGGTATTATCTTTGGATTGACACTCCCTTCCTGTTGGCCTGGCTTTTCAGCTTCTATGTCCCATAGACAGAAACAAGGCCAAGTCACCAGA
>NW_005342408.1:0-968 GCF_000412655.1 Myotis brandtii | reverse complement strand
AATTTTTGTGCACCAGGCCTCTAGTTAGTAAATAAAAGCAGTTGAATCCCCTTCTCTTCACCTGAACGCTAGGCTTGTGTTCTTCTCTTAGGAACCCTTACGATTTCAAGACATAGACCTCAGTTGAGCTAAAGTAACAGAGTCTCTTTATTAGGATTTTTATAAATCCTGAGTGACATTTTACCCTGTGTTTACTCCTGCATCATTTATGACACACAGATTTGCATGATGAATTTACCTATCTAGAGTCCTCTTGGTAAGTCATGTGTCCCACAGTCCTGATCCCCATATAATTCATAGGTCATCTTATTCCGTTTGTCAAGCTCTCTAGGATCCTCCTCTGTACAGCTCCTTGTTAAATGTCCTGCTTATTGGCATGCCTTTTGCTCTCATGGTACTAACATAGGAGAGGAAATAATAAGATGCAGCTTCAGGATGACCTTAACAAGTTTTTGAAATGTTTCTTCCTTGAGCAAGACCCTATTATTACTAGTAATTCACATGAAAACTCTAAAATCCGAAGAAACCATTAAAAAGAAAGTTGAGACTTCCTTTACTTGGCCATGCCAAAACATGGCAACATCTCACTGGAAACATCAAGTTTACTGAGCCCAGTTCAAAATTGTCCTCTTAATCCCCAAGCTTTTCGCTTGTTTCACAATGAGAGCTGCCTTCTTTTCTCCTTCCTGGGCCCACCTCCCCCAAACTGAGATGGGGATGGCGACAGTGGCCCCAGCCATCTAAAGCAAGTTTTCTTGGTCTCTGAACCTTTGAGCTGAGAATAGCTGATAATAGGTGTTAGGGTAAGGGAGTTTCTACCTATGCCCTTTGCTAGATGTCTTCCTTCTCCACATAGGTCCCCTTTGGGGGCTGAGGTCTCCTTTGAGGGCTGAAGATGTGTAACCCATGTGATTGGCAGGAGGGAAGGTACGGCCCCTCAGGACACCAAAAACCTCTCTTCTTGGGAA
>NW_005342407.1:0-408 GCF_000412655.1 Myotis brandtii | reverse complement strand
TCTCTGAAACAATAATATTATCCATGTATTTTTAAAGCAACAATAATGTTTAATACCAACAGGGCCTTGGCAGTTCACCGATGACATCTACCACCCATTTCATCCGCTTAGTGAGACATAGTTTATCCACACCGAGTTACACACGCTGCTGCTGCCAATTCCAGATTGGGACAAAATGAGTGTCTTTGTGTTGTTGTTGTTGTGGTTGTATTTTTGTTTCATTTCCTCAAACTTCTTCACCATCTTCATCTTTTATGGTGAAATACTAAAATAGTCTAACTGTTCTCCTGTGAAGGTTACGATCTTCTGTGGAGAGCTGGATTATTACATCACACGAAAGAAGGTCAATGAGGTAATTATGTGGGGAGATACTCTGTGATGTTTAATTGCTCTAATGATTTCGGTTAA
>NW_005342406.1:0-260 GCF_000412655.1 Myotis brandtii | reverse complement strand
CAGCGTGGCTCCTGGCTGGCACTCAGTAAATACCGACAGTCGCCGATGGGGCTGGCTCTGCCTGGGGGCACAGCTCAGCCTGGCAGACAAGCTGTTTTCTTAACAAGGTGACCTGGATTACACACCAGCCGTCCTGCCCGGACTCTGGGGGCAGCCTGGTCTCCTCGTCAAACTTATAACAGGGATTTCCTCCAGCTGTAACTATCTGAGAATCCTTTTAGACCTCAGCTTCTGCTTGTGGGGTTTGCAATAGGGCAGAC
>NW_005342405.1:0-328 GCF_000412655.1 Myotis brandtii | reverse complement strand
AATAACATGATCTCAAGTCATACAAAGTAAAAAAAAATTTTTTAACTGTAAAATCATATCTAATAAAGAGGGAATATGCTAATTGACTGTCCCACCCTCAAAGATGGCGGTGCCCACAGCCAATAAGGAGAGAATATATTAATTGACTGCCCCACCCTCAAAGGTGGTGGTGCCCACATCCACAAGATGGCAGCACCCAGTCCCCTCAGCCCCGCTGGGATGGCAGGTGCACAGCAAGGCCAGGCCTGCCCCCATATGGGTTCTGCCACTCTGCGTGCCTGCCTCCAGGATCCCTCAGCCCCCCAGCCGCCCAGGGCCGGCCCAAGGT
>NW_005342404.1:0-1291 GCF_000412655.1 Myotis brandtii | reverse complement strand
GTTGACTAATGAGTTTGCTGACCACTGCCCTAGGCCTTGAAGAACACCAACCAGCCTTTTCTTTGTTTTTACCATTTATCACGTCCATTTATCAAGAGTTTAAGGGTAGCAGCAATTAATGGCTATGTCGTATTGAGTACTTCTGCCCCATTGGCCCTTATTTATATAGGGCTGCTGCAAAATATTATCATCAACATTCTGTATTAGATGTAACATAATTTGTCTAAGCCCTCAGAAGTGTTAGATGGAAACTCAGCTGTGTCCAATGAATAAATTATTTCCAAGGTTTGGAATGGAAAGGCCTTTTTAGGGACATGTACTTACTGGAGCAAATTCTGTCCCCAGTGGCCTTGAGGGAGCCTTAGATTTGGGATCTTAGTTTGATTTTTACACCCATAGGGTTCCTTGTGCACTTTCTACAAGGTGAAAAGAGATTAGTCCTACCAGTAAATTAGAAGGTTAAATCCTCCCCTCTAATCTCTTTTTATGTGAAGAAAAATATCCCTACTTGACAGACTTAGGCCATTTGTGATTCAGTAAACTTAGGACTGTCACTCTGAAAAATTGTTAAAAGTTCTAAGAACAAATAGAATGCTTTAAAAAAAATCTGGGGGAAGATATATTAGGTTTGATTTACTCTGGAGAGAAGGCTAGCCTACTGATTACCATAATAAAAACATCTGTATTCCTCAGGGGAACATCAAGTGACAATAGACCTTAAAGAACAGTGTCCTGCAGCTTAGCCCTGGTGGGGGATTTAGGGTGATTCAGTTGTGATTTGCAAAGAAAGCATACCAGTGGAATCTGAATTTTAAGGCTAACCTTAAAGCAGAAACCATAGCTTACCTGCAGGGAATGATTTGATGACTTCCTCTCCCTGGTGCCCTCCACTTCCCCACACCTTAGTCAAATTAGAAGCAGACAAATTCCAAGGCAGTGCTGATTGGGAGACACACTTTCTCAGAAGCATTTTTGTTTTTAGACATGTGTGTAGGATGTTGGGCTTGGAGAAGGGTACCCTGTTATATGATGTGTGTGCCAAGATTGCATGGTGGGTGGGATTGGCAGGTACCTTGACCCACTGTGTTTTTGAATAGAACTCTTGATGGTGATGATGGCATTTCTAGCAAATACATCACTGAGCGGGCCCAGGTCCCGAAAAGGACAGCTCACGTGATCGGGATGATGCTGCATCATCAGTGGGAAGTGGATGCTTGAGAGGAAAGGAGTCTGTGTCAGTTTCAGAAAAGGGCCTGATAGGGGATGTGATTAAAGTCAGCTTCTCACCTGG
>NW_005342403.1:0-534 GCF_000412655.1 Myotis brandtii | reverse complement strand
TACAAAAAATATATTATATAATATGTATGTTACATATTATATAATTTTAGAAGCATAAAAATATTTTTGTATACAAAAAAGTACAAGAAAAACTATATCAAGTAACAAAACATTAAATGACAATAATAGAACTCCAAGCCTTTTTGCATTATAAATGCTTAAATACTTCCTTTTTATTGATTTATTATGTTCACATAAAATCTGTGAAATCAGTACCACATACTTATAATAATAGAAGAATAAGCAGGAGAGTTTAATGGCTTTTTTTTATATTACATTATTTTTTCTCTGTAAATAGACCTGAGTTTTTAAATCAGTTTTAGGTTCATTGCAAATAAGTTACAATATATAAACTCTCCTCACACACACAGACTCCCAAAATGCACTAGAGAGGTCTATTTGTTACAATAAATGATCCTACATTGGCACATAATTATCATCTAAAGTCCATAGTTGACATTAGGGTTCAGTCTTGGTGCTGTACATTAAATGGATTCTAATGCATCCATAATGACATATATCCACTATTATAGT
>NW_005342402.1:0-430 GCF_000412655.1 Myotis brandtii | reverse complement strand
CACGGGTCATGGAGGCTGGTAAGTTCTCTAGGGTCTCTGTGCTTCACTCTCCCAGACTTTGGCTGTGGGCCGGGGGGATGGAGGGATGGGGGGGGAAAGCCATTTACTTTGAGAAATGTGGCTGGTCAATCCCCCACATGCTCTATCACATGAGTCTCTGCCTCCTCATTCCCCCGGGAAAGCGTTTCAAGCATCTTCCAATGAACATTGCTCCATTGGGCACAGAACAGGAGTCCCAGACAACCGCTTTGGGCCTTCGGGCGCCGGAAGAGGCCAGCGGACTACTGGGTGGCAGGTCATGGGAGACTGGCAGGTAACTTGTCCTCCCTCCTCTTCCTCAGTGGTGTGCAGCGGGTGGCCTGGGTTTGGGATGGCTTCACAGAAATATGCCACAGACAGCACTAGAAACAGGGGGAGACTGGCAAAACCT
>NW_005342401.1:0-381 GCF_000412655.1 Myotis brandtii | reverse complement strand
CACAGGACTGGAGACGTCAGCCAAGGTCGTCAGGGCAGAAGTGGGTACACAGCGGCCATACACATAAATAACGCGGTGACGGCCAGGTGACACGGGAACACATTCCCTGTTCCTCACCCTCACAGCTGTGAGGCTGCGCTGGCCGCCCTGTGCCCGGGGCCCTGCAGTGAGTTTATTCACCGTGGGCGCCGCTCTCAGTGCCTGTGGGGGGGTGGAGGGGGACAAAACCCCCAGGTCTCTTCTGCAGACGGGAGGGGCCAGGGCTCAGGGGGGACCCGCAAAGCTCGCTGATAACACAGAGGGTGTCCGGCGGCCCCAGGGCTGGGGAGTGAGCGTTTCCTACTAAATGTGAGAAAAGCTCACAAAACGGTTCAACACCTG
>NW_005342400.1:0-545 GCF_000412655.1 Myotis brandtii | reverse complement strand
TCATTGTTCGCGACCCACAGGTTGAGAACCGCTGAATTCTATAGCATATTTAGTTTTTTAGAATGCTGTTTTTGTATTTTTCAGGATAGATTTCCCAATAGTGTATGCGGGAGTATGAAATTACAAATAATGTATTCTTACATCAGTCTCTCTGTAAAAGGTATTATATAAAACCACAGGAGAAATACATTAGAAATGTATTTATAATAATAAGCTGAGTGTAGCACTGATGGAACTATATGAAAATGTTAATAGCTTAGAGTTCCATAGACTATCTTCTCTTCAGTTATTTATTCATTCTCGTGGTAGTTTTTCTTTCTTTTGTGGTGTCCCCCAGTAACTCAGATAATAGTAATTCCTGGCTCAGCAAGAAACGAGAGCTCCACCTAGGGGTAGAGTCCCAGGTTGAGATATAGAAAGTGAGTGTCACAGCCTATACAAGGTATTTCTTGTAATTTACAGTTAGAAATTGCTCAGGGAATATAAAATTGTATACGAAAAAATCATGTTTTCCATTTTACTTTATTTTCCTCTACTTTGAAAAC
>NW_005342399.1:0-1345 GCF_000412655.1 Myotis brandtii | reverse complement strand
ACGCGTGTCATAGGTTCGCCATCACTGGCCTAGGTCAACGACGAGGAATTCCCCACGTACACTGTGTGACCTCATACAGGTTACTTACCCATTCTGAGCTATAAGGTTTCTTCTCAATAAATCAGTGATCACACAGTAAATTAAATGAGCAAATACATGGAAAGCATTAAATACATGGTGGCTTCACCATTTCAAATGTGACTCAGAGCTTACTGACTGACTCTCAAGATAAGAGAAAATATTAGTAATATTATTATTATAATTATCATTATCTTTATTATTATCATTATCATAAGGAGAAAAAATAGCAACACCATGTAATTTTAAAAAAAATATTTCCTAACACTGATTTACCAAAGACAGTTGTTTTCATATAGGATATTATATAGGCAATATCAAGTAATGTAGCAGAAAATATGTATATTTTTACTACAAATAAAATAATTTAAATAGTAATGAAATACTGTTGGAAAAATATTGAAAGTGCCTTTTAAATATCCACACTTTTGTTTACATGGCAAGATTACAAATTTATAGAACTCAATTTAAAAAGTCAACAGTCTTTGAGGAAAACAGACATGCACTATATACTATTTGATGTAAATTTATTCCACTGACATTACAAGCCTAAGACGAATCATTTTGCAGTAAAATGAACTGTAGCTGAGAAAAAAATGTTTGAATAGACCATTAAATACACTGTGTTTTTGACATGTTGTTAAAACCAGAAGTATATTTTCTCTAAAGTTATTTTATTTAAATAGAAGTAATGATTGACAAATTTGGTAAAATATATAAATAACAACAACCAAAAAAAAAAAAATCTCATGCAGCAACAAGCCAACAATAACAAAAAGATTGTGTCTTGGTAATACAACTTACCCCTTGGAATGGTACATTGCCTGTAGGCAATATTGACTGTCATATATATCTGTAAACACACACACACACATACACACTCAGAAAGAAACTTTATGTTTTTCTTTTTTGAGACTATAACATTTAATTAAGGTTAAATGAGTTCATAAGGGTGGGGCCCTGATCCAAAAGGATTAGTGTCCTTAAAAGAAGATAAACCAGATGGCTAGTACTCTGTCTCCCTCCCACTCTCTGTTTCTCTCAGTCTCTCTCTCTCTCTCCCCATTCCCCCGAGTGAGGACACAGTGAGAAGGCAGCCATCTGCTATCCAAAAGGAAAGGAATCACCAAATATGAATCCTGATATTACCTAGATATTGGACTTTTAACCTCCAGAACTGTGAAAAAATAAATTTTTGCTGTTTAAACCACCTAGTCTATGATATTTGTTATGGCAGCCTGGGAAGATTAATACAATGATACTACTA
>NW_005342398.1:0-2360 GCF_000412655.1 Myotis brandtii | reverse complement strand
CTATAGATGACTACTAGCAGACATGTGTCCCGACCTGACAGCTGTAAATTGCAGACCAGAGTGTCGGGCAGAGAAAACTGCGGGGTTGTGGCTGCTTCGCATTTCAAGCCTTTCCGATTATATAGGAGAACTCCCCCACCTCGTGTTGGCCTATCGCTTCGTATGACCGACATTGAATCAACCTCGATTTCGGAATCAAGTATGTCTTCGGACAGCCACGTTTCGGTAATTGCTATCATATCAGAAGGTGCCGTATGTTGTCTGTGACGAAGTTCCGGTAGTTTGGATAATAGTCCTTGGGCGTTTGTATACAGGCAAGTAAGCTTACTAGATAATGGAATCTCAGCAATCGATTGCACAATTTGGCCGGTACCTACAGTACCGGCAACCAGGAGTTTTTTGGAGAGGGAGCCAATTTTCGTATCGCGGGAACGGTTTCTGTAACAAGGTTGCCAGTCTCTACAACAAGGTTACTAATGGTAGGAGTGACTGTATCTTGTTGAGTTTTGTGGCAACTATTGTTTCTCGAACGTGGTGCATTTCGTGGCTCATTGGAATCTGTTTTCTCATTTGCGTTTCTGGTCTTTGAGGCGTAGATCCGGAGTTCAGGTGGCAAAAGCCGACGTCCATCTCGCCAAGCCTTTAATACGGATGTCGCCATTTGTTCCGACAACAAAGTGACCCGCAGCAGCTTCGGACCAGTGCCTTTATAGTTCTGTGATAATGGCACACGTACTACACTTGTTGAAACTATATTCTGTAAGGAAAGTAGATCTAGTACGTATCGCCATTCTTTTATATCATGCAGTTGGCACGCACGATTATCGTTATCGGGAATTTCTGTGATACCATGCACATAAAGTGTCGAGAGAAATCGAGCAGTTTTCGTCTCTGGACTACTGGAAGCAAGTCGATCACGTCTCTCAAACCACGGAATGTCCGGGTAAATCCGGATTTTGTTATCACCATCTCTAAGGAGGTGAGCAGTGAGAAGTACAGTTTCTACTTCCTGTGTAGAACTCAGTACTACTCGAATTAGCCGAGGATTACTATGATTCGGCGAGTTCGGTCTTCGGCTCAATCTAATCACGTTTGTTGGAGTAACTAGTAGTCCCAGTTTATTGCATAGAGCTGCCCATTGGCTTCTTTCGTCAGCTGCTCTTGTCTGCAGTGTTGTGGCAGTTGATTCTGGAACGTTGCTGCAAATGACACTGAGCGCTGCGTTAACCGTGCTCTTGTTGTGCTTGAGCTTTGGGGTATCCGAACTTATAGGCCCTCCGGAGAGTCGTGCCCGCTGTTTGCTGATAAGCCCTGTTTTACCCATTTTGGTCTGAGTAACTGTGTCATCCAGCACTACAGTGTTTGCTGTTTCAGCAACTTGGCTAATGGGACACGGTATACAGTCTACATTGATCGCCTGATCAGTAAATGCTACTGTTGTAAGTTGTTGTGGGGGCGGTTCTTGTTCTGTAGTGGGAACGGGGATGCTTTCCTTGCTGTACGCGGTTCCGTTACCCAGCATTCGCCTTTGTCTCTTTGGTGGCCTCGGATTAGGGCTAGTCACTGCAGATTTCAATGTTCTTAGTTCTGCTATGATGGTTTCCATGGTCAATATTCTGTTATTCATTTTTTCTTCAACTTGCGCGATTAGCGCCTCGTATTTCTGCGTCAGGGTTTGAACGCAGCGGGCAAGTGGAGTGTCCAAACACGTGGCGCAAAACCAGATGTCAGCTGACTTGCTCAGCTTAACCGCTGTTCCCTGCAGATTAGCACAGGCTGTGTGAAAGCGTCTGGCGCACTGCGCACATGTGACTCCCACTCTGACCGATTTGGTACATGCGTCATAGCCGCATGCATGCGTGGCCTGTGGTGCGGTCGTAGTGTTTTTAGGGCGCATGTTTGTCGGTCTGTTGTGTTGTTAGTACAATCGCAAAGTCGGGAATGCGAGCTAGTTCAATCGATCCGGTGGTTAGGTCGTCCAACGGATTCGTTGATGCGGTAGACTCGGAGCAAAAATGTGTAGTTTTAGGTCCGCAATTCGAGTACCGTTGATATTCAACGGTGATGGGACGGATGACTGGATGGAGCGTAAAAAGCTCTATCGAACAAGCACAAAGTTGGCTGCGTCGAATTCGAAATATTTGAGGTTGCACGCGTGAGTTTGAGCACAAAATCACTTTTTTCGGGTTGCGGAGGAATGGATGCGATATATATCCGAAATAGTTGGATAAATAGATGGAGCTTGGAGAGCCTCGTAGAATGAGTTATTCCACAATGCTGTATCACTGAATTTGACGGAATTAATCCACAAAAACTGGGAGCGCAGAAATATGCGGCCGTTCACGAAGTGAATGTAGTGA
>NW_005342397.1:0-420 GCF_000412655.1 Myotis brandtii | reverse complement strand
TCATCCCCTGGTGTGTGGGCATCCTCAGACTCAGCCTCTGCAGTTGTTGTGGGCCAGAGCCCAGCTGTACTTGCACAGGGCCCACAGCCATCATCTCTATGTGCAGGGGGCTGGGCAATAGCCACCCCGCAGCCTCTCTTCTCCATCATATGACTAGCTCTTTGCTCTTGAGCTGTCTGTGCCCGGAACATGACTCTGGAGAAGGCCCAGGAACCAATGTCGCATGAAGAGGAAAACCCAGCCTCCAACAGGGTCCAGGGCTTAACCTGCTCCTCCTCCTGCTCCTGGTTTGGATGCTCAGATCCATGGGTCCTGAGCGCCCCCTGGTGTCTGAGTGCCCCCTGCAGCCCAGCTTTGCTGACTCCCTCAAGGAGGCTTGTGCTTGGGCTCACACTGACTTCCCCTCACTGTGTGTCTCTT
>NW_005342396.1:0-839 GCF_000412655.1 Myotis brandtii | reverse complement strand
GCTGAATTGTGTTTCCTCCAAATTCATATGCTGACGTCGTAACCTCTAGGATTTCAGACTGTGGCTGTGTATTTAGATAAAAGGCTTTTAAAGAGGTGATTAAGGCAAAATAAAGCTCTTAGGATGGGCCTTAACCCAATCTGACTATTGTCTTATAGGAAGAGGAAATTTGGACACACAGAGACACCAGGGGCATGTGGGCACCGAGGCAGCACCATGCGAAGAGGTAGCAAAAGAGTGACCCTCCGCAAGCCACATAGAGAGGACTGAGAAGAAACCAAACATGCTGGCATCTTGATCTTGAACTAGTATCCAGAACAGTGAGAAAAAAATCATTTTTGTTGTTGAAGCCATCAGGTCTGCAGAACTTTGTTTGCCCTAGCAAATGAATCTGTGCAGCCCCTGCAATAGTCTCTGTGGCCTTAGGCAAGGTTTTGCTCTCACTCTCCTACAACTCATCATCTCTCACTCTCACACAAGCCATTCTCACAGCCCATCATACACTCCCCTCTCCTCACGATTCACCAAACCAGACCTATCTGCATCTTATACAAGGTGATGATTTCCAAAATGCCACAGTTGACCTACTCCATCTCTAAGAGACAAAGAATGGAGACTGAGGGACTATCACAAGCATATTCATGCTTGTTACATTTATTCTTCCTTATTCAACCTAGAAATACACAACAGCATTCATTAATTATTTCATTACTACATCTGACTTACTTTTTCTTCTGATGCTCCTAAAATATCATATATCCCTACTTTTGTAATACTCTGTTGTCCAAGAAGCCTCCAGTGTAGATAATGCCTTCCTTAGCCATCATACATGTCCCTAT
>NW_005342395.1:0-323 GCF_000412655.1 Myotis brandtii | reverse complement strand
AACTGGGGACAGATTTAGAGTAGGAGTCAGTCTAGTTGGGAAAAAGACTTGCTGTTGAGTCACTGGATGATTTGAGCATTTTAAACCCCTCTTGACTAAAGTCAGTCCTGGTCATAGTGGCTAGAACATGGTAGAGAGAGAATATTTATGAGGTAGAGTATCTCAGAATTCAGGAACTGAGAAGCTGGTAAATGCTAAAATATGGCAGAATCATCTGGAAAACTCTTGATTCCTTAATAACAACTTGACCTTAACAAGTTGACACTTAAGAATCCCTTATCCCAGTTTTTTTGTGTTTTTAACAACATTTCAATTTAATACCA
>NW_005342394.1:0-1060 GCF_000412655.1 Myotis brandtii | reverse complement strand
GTTGTTGTTTTCTGTTACAAATAATAGTAATCAGCAATATATTTTATTGTCATTTTGCCAAATTTAAATAAAATTAGAAAACCTGATTTCATTTGGTCAATGGAGAACCTTGAATATGCCACAATTTCTTGGCCCTATCAAATAAAAATTTTTTCTGCCAATTGCAGGGGAATGTTATGAGGAATAAATGAGAAAATTCATAAATTGATTTTAACAAACAGATTTTACTTATATTGCAAGTTTATGTAATCAAACAATGGAGAAACATAGTAACTCTATGCTAGGACTGCCACATAAGTCACTGCATTCCTATATCTATGCCTTTATTTTTTGTATTATTTATAACTTTTGGGAATATGGAAACATCCTACCTCTCCTCCCCTACCTCCCTGTAACCTGACCTAATAACCCTACTGAGCCAGGTTCGCAAAAGTATCTTGAGCCCTTGCTGAAAGAGCATCATTAACCTGCATGGATTATCACCTGAGACCTTTCCACAAAGGGAGACTCAGGGGCAGGGAAGTCTTATTTTAAATCTCAGCTCATCCTATGGATGCTTCACTTGCTTACTCATTTACTCACTCATTATTTCATTCCCATATTGACGGAGCACCAGCTTGGTGTAATGACCATGTCTGACACTGAACAGGCAGAGATGAACCAAAAACGAATCATGCCCCTGTCCTAACAAAGCTTAAAGTCTCCTAATGCGTGACAGGTAAACTAAGAATTATAAAATGGTGTGACAGCTGAGGCGTAACCTAATTGATGAGAGGTGGGATGACAGAAAATCAGAGGAAGTAGTTCTCATTCCTTTAAGATTCATATCAGTCACAGTGTTGCTGGTCAAATTATCGGAACAAATTATTGTCTGTCACCTTGCCAGAACCTGTTCTAGGTTTTCTAAACTTTATTGAGAGATGATGCAAACCTCAGAATATGACTTACAGTTGGTCTTGCCTTTGTTTCACAGAAGAAAAAAAAAATTAAAACATGTATGGGAACAGAGTCAAAGACCAATCCAAAGCCTTATAGCAAAACTCTTTTTATATTGTAATCT
>NW_005342393.1:0-558 GCF_000412655.1 Myotis brandtii | reverse complement strand
AATTTGCATATTACCTCTTTATTATATAGGATGGTCTCTCTGTTAATAGTTTATTATCTTATGATGCATTGTCATTCTTGTCTTATTTTCATTAAGAAACATTAATTTTATGTGTAGTGATTTATGCCTGTTTTGAATTATAAATGGAATTAAATCTAAGGAAGATTGAGCTTTAATTTTATAGTGAACTTAATTGCTTAATTTCTACCATCCTCCAAGTTAACTTGACAAGATAGTCTAACTGGTTTTCCACAGTATTTTTAATATTAAATTGCCACTGGTCAGATTGCTTGGTTCTGAACTTAACCATGTATTCACAGAACCAATCTAGAGTCAGCTTTTTCTTGCTAGTATATAACAGAATAGTTCCAGAAATGTATACCTTTAATATTTTCATGAAACGTAATTTTTGGCCTTTTGTCAAGATTGTCTGTCAAGGTAGCTCTTTTTTCCCTCACACAGAACACTAAATAGACAAAAATGGCGATTTGAGCTGTTGAAATTACTGGGTTTTATGTACATTACTCAGTTTCAGTTTGATATGTGTGAATAGTCCTA
>NW_005342392.1:0-959 GCF_000412655.1 Myotis brandtii | reverse complement strand
GGAACCATTAGCCTCCCTTCTACATGGAGCTGCCAGTGTCCAGACCATGTTGTTCTGAGTCCACTTCTGTCCACCAATCTCCAAAAGTGACAGGAACCTCATTTCCTCATGCTGCCACGAGCCCGTGCCGAGGGGGCCTCCCTGGGTCTGAGCAAGCATGCTGGGCACTGTGTGTGGGCAAGCTGGCAGCTGGCAAGCACGCGTGCTACAGACATCCTCGTGGACAGCAGGAGGCAGTGGCTTAGGAGCCCAGGCCCTGGAGAAAGCCCCCCCCTGTCCCCACTGCTCCTCCTGTGCATCGGGGTGACTTGCCTTCTCCCTCTCTCCAGGAACCCTAGCTCACCCGGGAGAGGGGGGGACCAGTGGCAGTCGGCTTAGCGACCTACCAGGTTAGCCTTTGATACCGACCCTTTCCTGTTGGCCCTCTGTGTGCGTCACTGTATCTCTGTACGGGTTCTTGGTCAGGTGGGTCTCCGGGGAGCCTTAACCGGCTTAGCTAAGTCTCCACGGTCCCTCCCTCTGCAGCCAGCGCCTGCCCGGAAGCGCCCGCTGTAACCCTTGCTTGGCTCATGTGTTTGTTTGTTTGTCGTGTTGGAGGGTCCTGTCTGGAACCTGGCATGTCTCGCCCATGGCACCTTGCTCCCATGGCGGGACTGTTCTGAGTGGCAGACGAGCCCTGTTTCACCTGAGCTCCAGCTGCTCCGCAGCATCTGAGTCTGTGGCTTTAAGTGGCCTTGGCAGCTTTCAGATGAACTTCCTGTGTGCTGCACACCTGCATCCTGAGCCCTGCACCCAGGTGCTCCACAGATCTGGGGCGGGTCCCCCAGCAGTCTCCATGCTGCACCAGCTGCAGCCGGCCTTAGCCTGGGCTGTTCTGAGTCGGAAGACGCCCGTGTGGCCACTGGCAGATCTGCGTGCCTGTAGGAATGGGGCGGGCTGTCAGGGTGTCAGGAGCATGA
>NW_005342391.1:0-203 GCF_000412655.1 Myotis brandtii | reverse complement strand
GCCTTCTCAGCTGGGCGCTGGCGCTTCTGAGGACACCGACGTCCCTGTGAAGAGCCCACGCTGCAGAGGCAAGCGCACTCCTCCATGCCTCCACGTAAAGCAGCCACCACAGTGTGAGCTGCTGCTCCTCAGCTGGGCTTTAAGCTGGCTCGTCCCGCCCAATAGTCCAGCCACGCCCCCAGGGCCTAGCCACGCCCCCTCAG
>NW_005342390.1:0-582 GCF_000412655.1 Myotis brandtii | reverse complement strand
CCTTCTTGCCACGTATCCTTGGGCAGGTCCCTTCACCACTCAGAGCTTGTTTCTCACTGAAAATGGAGGCAGCAGCACCTGCTTCTGAGAGGCTGAGGTGCTGACTGAGAAGCACTCAGAGCAGGCCCTGCCTCCGTGCGTGCCCCTGCAAGGTGGGCGTTGTCAGGAGCGCCCTGTCCTCCTTAGCATCACCGCCACCATGGTGTCTGCCCACCTTTCCAATCAGTCCTCAGCCTCGTCCCCAGAACCTTCCTTCTCTACCCACCCCTGCCTGCCTCCTGCTCTCTCTGGGCAAGCACAGTCATCCCTTGGCTTCTGCAGCCGTGGGGACACCATCAGCTCCCAAGCCTGCATGTCTAGCCCTGTCTCTCTGCTGAGCTTCTCAGCCCCAATTCAGGCACCTCAAACTCAACACTCCCAAACAATGCCTTATCTTCCCCCTTCTCCTGAGCTTCCTATCTTGGGGAATAACCTCACCATCCACTCAGCCCACAAATCCTGACATGACCCTTCCCCTCCAGACAGCCTAGGTTCAGTGACAGCTTTGTCACTTTCAAGCTGCATGACTTGGGACCTCAGTTT
>NW_005342389.1:0-263 GCF_000412655.1 Myotis brandtii | reverse complement strand
AATTGGTTGCCTCCTGCATGAGCCCCAACCAGGGCTGGGGCCAGGGAGGAGCCTGAAACTGAGGTACGTGTCCTTGACCGGAATCAAACCCAGAACCCTTTGGTCTGCAGGCCAATGCTCTATCCACTGAGCCAAACCGGCTAGGGCAAGATGAAGCCATTTTAAACAGTAGATGGACATAACCAGTGCCCCCAAAGTTCTCTGAAACACACGGAAAAAGACTGCTCATCCCTGCTGGTATCCAAGTCAAATTCTCTATACAC
>NW_005342388.1:0-701 GCF_000412655.1 Myotis brandtii | reverse complement strand
GCACAACTGGAAAAGGACGGCAGCTCACCCGCTTCAGGAGAGCAGTGCCTGTGAGCGTTTCTGAAGTGAAAGCTCTTCTCGCAGAAGACGGGACAGAACAGACAGCAGACAGCATGGAGTCCCCCTCAGCCCCTGTGCACAGAGGGTGCGTCCCCTGGCCGGGGCTCCTGCTGACCGGTAAGGAGAGGACAATCCCTGGGTGTGGACAGGAAAAGGGGAGACAGAGACTGGGTGGGGTCTCCTGGGAGCACAGCGCTCTGAGAGGGGACAGAGGGCTTCTGTTTGGACCTGAGGAGAGAGGACAGGGGAGCAGAGTAGGGTGGGGGAGGGGGCTCCGCAGCAGGACAATCCTGGAGGTCGTGAGGCGCAGGAACACCTCGATTATGGTAAGTTTTACAAGTTATTCATCACTGAAATACTTTCTGAAAACGATTATAATAATATCAATTTGTCTCAGGTCGACATAAGAAAAGTGAACCAGGGGCACTAAGCGTTGTCTTTACCACCAACCTCAGAAATGGGCACATATACCCCAGGGGGTGCAGGACCCTAGGAGCACTTATTCATTCACCCACAGGTATTTGCAGCCTGTTGTAGGCACTGGGGTGCAACAAGGTCAGACAAGCCCCTTCCCCCACGGAGCTCATGTTCTATGGGGAGGAGGCAGACAAGGGAACATCTACATGTGATGTCAGGTACCT
>NW_005342387.1:0-203 GCF_000412655.1 Myotis brandtii | reverse complement strand
ATGAATATATTTTCTGTATTAAAAATTGACCCCCTAAAAATTGACCCAGGATTTGAGGATTGTGGGGAGGGGGAATAAGAAGCAAGGTGATCAGGTAAATGGCTATTGCAGTAATCCCGAAAAAAATGACAGTGTCATGACAGGTTGTTAACCAAAGACAAGGTCAGAAAGAGTCATATTCTGGAAATAATTATTATAAATCT
>NW_005342386.1:0-592 GCF_000412655.1 Myotis brandtii | reverse complement strand
TCTAGGCTTCCTGTGGGTTTGCTTGCTTTTTAAAAAATGTTGTCTTGCAACTCTTCTTTTACATTTTCTCCCTAACTGGTGCCCATATAGCGTCAAATTTCCCTTTCCTAACACCGAACGTCTCTGCGATGAATAGCCTTGGTTTTCTCTCCCCCTATGGATAGTGGGACAGGGGTAGGGTTGGGGTTGAAAGAAAAGGATGAATGTGTAGGGACATGACTTGTAATTTTAACTAATCCTCACAAATGCATATCCCCACGATTATGTATAATAGCAGCCAATATTTACTAAGCATTTACCATCTTAGTAAAGACCCAGTTTTTGTTAAGTGATTAGTGTGTACTATCTCATTTGGTTCTCATGACCATTCAGTGGGGTAGATTATATTATTCCCACCACTTCAAATGCAAGGAAGCTGAGGTTCAGAGAGGTCAAGTGACTGGCCCAGGATCCCACAGCGAGTAGGTGGCAGAAGTGGGCATGTCCCGAGTCCAAAGCTCCTGCATCTATGCACATGAGCATTCTGCCAGCAGGTGCTGCAGCCGGGCCCACACCGGCTCGGCCTGCCTGCAATGGCCGGGCTCCTTCCACT
>NW_005342385.1:0-1342 GCF_000412655.1 Myotis brandtii | reverse complement strand
TCTCTCTATCTCCTTTCCTCTCTGAAATCAATAAAAAAAACAAACACATATTTTTTTAAAATGTATCAGAAGAAGGGCAAAGCCTGTGGCTAATTCAAAGACAAAGGAAAAATAGGTGTGGTGAACACCTCTGGCAAGAAAGCAGCTGTGACCCTGCACAGGACGGCAGGAATGTCACCTGCTAAGAAACAGCAGACTCCAACCAAGCAGTGGCCACCCACAGCCACTCCAGGCAGAGCACAAGCCCCACCTGGCAGAAAGGGGAGCTGCAGCCAAGGAGACATGTGAGCTTAAGGGAGGCCCAGGCAGACCCTGTGAAGAGACCAGCAGGAGGAGGGCGGGGCAGGTGTGGCAGGGGCAGAGGGGCGAGATTTCCCTCAGAAAGCTTAGCGCAGAATGGAGGACAGGAGGAGTCTGGATGGTGAGAGGTACGACAGAGATGGCCAAAAAGATGAGCTTTAACGACAATTCAGGCATCGATATGAGTTTACCTTTGTCTGTGAATTTACATAGTGTGACCTCGTTTATAAAAGTGTTTTTCCCAGCATATCTCCGCAGAACGTTCTCGCTATCTGCTTCAGCAGCCTGGTTCTCAAACCACTGAGGTGCTTAAACTGGTTAAATACGGGGTGGGGGTGGGGGTCTCTGAGCATGTGCAGACGGGCCCACAGCACTCCATGTCTGTGCTCTGGGAGCCGTCAGGTTTCAGGGTGGGGCCTGGCTGGATGCCCCCATTTCAGTCTCTGAGCCAAAGAAGATGCTCTGTAAGGCTTCAGCAAGTGCCTGTGCAAAAGCTCCAGCCTGGTCGCTCTCTTCCCAACCCACAAAGCCACCTGCTCATCTGGCAGGGACTGGACTGAGCGGCTTCCCTGGCTGGGAGCAGAGGCTGTGTGTTCTTGAAGCCCAGCTAGGTGGCCCTGGGAAACCCCTGCTCTGCATCCAGACTGCAGGGCCCCCGATGGGGCATTTTAAGGCAAAAGGCACCAGGCCCCTGAATCCAGGAGTGTCCCTAGCACCTCTCCACATATGCTTACATGTCAGGCATCTGCACAGCAACAAAAATCCAAGAGTTCCCAGGTACCAGCCGTTGGTATCTATCCACTGGTGTGTGGGCTTCAGACCATTTCCTGAACCCAAGGGATTGGGGATGGTGTCAGGAAGGCTATATTCGCCAAAGGCTTTTAGTACATGAAAGGGGATGTTTTCAAATAGGCTGGGAACAATTAGACTTAGAAGGAAAAAAAAAAAAGCACAACTCATTCTACAATGGCTTTAACGCACAGGTTGCTATTGTGTTCTGCCTTTTCCCCTTCCCTCCCCTCCTCTTGTTTCCTTTCCATTC
>NW_005342384.1:0-256 GCF_000412655.1 Myotis brandtii | reverse complement strand
CTGCAAGGCTGCCTCAAGGGTTACATGGAGGGGATCGAACTCTATTCTGAGGGCACTGGGGATCCTGGGTGGGGGGGGGCGGGGCTTAAGCGAGGAGATGTGAGGGCCAGATGTTTTAGAAGGATCCTGCTGGCTGCTCTATGGGAAATGTCCCAGAGAGGCAAGACTGGTGTCAAATGGTCCAGTGAGGGGCTATTGGTCTGACCCAAGAAAGGGCCGGTGGTGCGGCCATGTGGATGGAGAGGGGCAGGTGGTT
>NW_005342383.1:0-533 GCF_000412655.1 Myotis brandtii | reverse complement strand
TATTTAAACTGAAAACAACAACAGTTCATGCATCAATTCCACCTCCACACCCCGCCTCTTGCAATCACTAGTGTGCTGTCTGTCTGTATGACCTTGTGTTTTTCCTCAGAGCCCACATGTTTAGGGAAATCGTGTTTTTTTTTCTTTCTCTATCTGACTTATTTCATTTAGCATAATGCATTTGAGGTCCACCTATGTCACAAGTGGCAAGTGAATGAATAGTATTCTATTATTATGTCACAATTCTTTTAAAATGTTAAATAAAGCAAATCCTATATTGTGAGATAACTTCCATGGTACCCCCCACCCCTTTTTCACTCAGCATAATTCTTTGAAGATTTATCCCCGTTCTTGCATTAACATACATTTTCATTTCTCTGGGATAAATGCCCAGGAGTGTAATTACTGGCTCATATGATAGCTGTATGCTTAATTTTTACGAAACTGCCAAACTGGTTTTTAGAGTGACTGTACCATTTTACATCACCGCTAGTAGTGGGTGGGTGATGGACTTTCTCTGCACTCTCACTAGC
>NW_005342382.1:0-1494 GCF_000412655.1 Myotis brandtii | reverse complement strand
GCTAGCCGGGGGTGGGGGGCCATGGGAGGAAGGGAGGGGGTGTTTGGCCGGCAGGCCCCACTCTTGATCGAGGTGGGAGAGCCTGATTAGGGGCAGTCCAGCAGGGGGGAGGGACCACAAGGTTGGCCACTGGCCCCACCCCCTGATCAGGCTGGTTTGCTGGCCACAATGGGCATCATAGCAACCAGTTGTTAGGTCGTTATGGCCCTTATGGTAGCTGTCTTTTATATAGAGAGAGATTATTGTGTAACTAACAGTCTTTTAGGCACTAGTTTCTGTAGCATGCTTAAGCTTTACAGTGGAATTCATCAAATGCATTATTTTTATGCAAGTTTTTTTTAGAATGCTGAAATATTTTCATTCATGTACTGTTGAGTTGTATAATATTTAATTCAAATTTATCTTTATATCTATATTAAAATTGTACCTAAATATCTGCACTGATGCCCATACATTCATTCAAATTTATTTCATCTCATTCTTGGATTTAGTTAATATTATCCACTAAAATATCACATAAATAATTCAAAGTTATATTTACTACACAATTTATTACTTTTGTTAAGTCTATTAATATTTACTCATATCTTCATATTTCTGTATGGCTATATGTTTGTTTGTTTTTTTCAGGGTAATAGCAAATGTTTTCATGAGGAAAAGTAACAGCAAATGAAGTCTGTGTGCAGAATATGGTAGTTATAAGAAAAAAAAATCTTCTGCTACAAAACCATCTTAAGGCCATTCTCAGTTTGTAAATAACATTTCCCCAAAAATGATTATTATAAAATTGAGTACTACTCTCACCACATCTCACAAACATGATAAAAGTTCCTTGCAAAAGGAAAATCTTAGAATAGATTTAAAAATACAATACATTAATAAATGATGTTTTTAAAAAGATCAATGACATTTTCATTTTAAATATATTTCCAGAATTCTCCCTAAAATAGTTTTTATGAGGACATGTTAAATTGATGACTAGGCCTCTTATAATTGTTATTCAAGCTGTGGGCTGAAAAATAAATTCTGGAAAGTTGTAAATGATTGAAAACCCACCTCTCAGCAAGCTCAGAAGCACCCAGGAAGATTTCCAACATGTCTAATTATATTCCACCACCTACGTCAGATGGGGAATTAAAGTGTGCATTTTGCCTGTTGCCCAGCAGGGGCCTATAATATTGCTAGGAGAGCACTACTATTAAAAAAAAAATTAGGTAGACCTTAAAAATGTCATTCAAACACAAAATCCTTCAAAAAAAGCCCATTTCCTTTGGAAAGGAGACAATATAAGCATTAAAATCTACAGGTGCCAGGAGTATGCTCTTTAGAATTCTCTATAATCAGATATTAACATTTTTCTAATGTAAATACATTACTGAAATAATATTAGTATTTCTTATAATTGAGTTGTATAAAAAGGCATATAGAAAAAAGGAAATTGGAAACATACTGCTTCACTATATTAGAGTATTAGAAAATCATGAACTGAAAAAT
>NW_005342381.1:0-548 GCF_000412655.1 Myotis brandtii | reverse complement strand
GTCACTTCCATCACCCACATCAACAGTTAGGAGCACCTAGCAAGCCCTGTTTTACACCCTTCATTTGTAAGTGAGTCTCAGCAACTTGGAAATACTCCCATGTAAGCATGGTTAGGTATGGGGGTTTGGTTTCCGACTACCCCACAAATGTAGTTGAGTCCTAAGGAGCGGGAGGTGAGATGGTTTAGAATAAGTGGAACTCCAGGATTGTGCAGGGTATGGAGTTCTCTCTCCCAGGATCAGGGCTCCACACCACATGCGCATCTGCACAGATACACACTCTGGGGCAGGCAGAGTGCTCATTAGTGTGGGCTGCTTAGCTGATCGGACAGAAGTAGACAAACCACACAGAAGTACCATATTGAGTGTAGTGTTCAGTTTTACAAAATGAAAAGCGTTCTGGAGGTGGATGGCAGCGATGGTTGCACAGCATTATAAACGCATTTAATACCACTGACTGGACTCTAAAAAACTGTTAAGATGGCCCCGCCGATGTGGCTCAGTGGTTGAACATTGATCTATGAACTAGGAGGTCCCAGTTCGATTCC
>NW_005342380.1:0-222 GCF_000412655.1 Myotis brandtii | reverse complement strand
ATTGCTGCAAAGCTCTGGCAGCTTCCCACACCCACCTTTAGCGCGCACACACATGCGCCTCCACTGGTGGGCTCCTCACTCCACAGGCTCTTACACACAGTGGGTGCTCAACCATGCCCTTGGCTTGAGATATTGTGGCTCTGGTCACTTAGGCAGGAAGGAGTGTTCTGGGTGCCCTGACTGACCTGGAGGCAGGAAAGGTCATAGCTGGCCTGCTAACAC
>NW_005342379.1:0-849 GCF_000412655.1 Myotis brandtii | reverse complement strand
GGGGAGAGAGACAGAAACATCAATGATGAGAAAGAATAATCGATGGACTGCCTCCTGTACTACACACACACACACACACACACACACACACACACACACACACACACACACTGGGATCAAGCCTACAGCCCTGACCCAGAATTGAACCATGATCTCCTGGTCCACAGGTGAACCCTCAACCATTGAGCCACACTGGCTGGGCGAGACACCTTTTTATTTCCCCTTTCATGACTTTAGAGATGTTGCTACACCTTTTCAGCTTGGATCCTTGCTGATAAGAAGTCAGCGATTATTCTTTTTTTTTCTCTTGTGTGTAATATGCCCTTCTCTCCATACTGCTTTTAAGATTATACATTTATCACTGTTTCTCAACAATTTGGTTATGAATTTTTTTCATTTGATTTGGCTAATTTGTGGCTACTATTTCTTCACATATCTTTTTCTTTTAATGACTTCTGTTTTCTCCTGTCTCCTCTCCTGCGCTCCAATTACATGTATCTGGACCACTGATATCATGGTCCCACAGGGTGCCAAGGCTCTGTTCATTTTTTTATCCTTTCATGCTTCTTTTACTTCAGTTTGGACAGTGTCTTTTGCAATGTTTTAAAGTTCACTGATCTTTTTGTCCCCACATGACTAACCTTCTGCTAATCCCATTCAGTGAAATTTTTATTTCAGATATTGTATTTTCACCTCTAGAAAGTTCTACTTTGTTCTATGTAGGTATCTTTTTTTTTCTCTTTATGTTCTTGTTTTCCATTAGACACTTGAACATATTTATTATAGTTTTAAAGGCTTTTCCCGCATATTCCATCACTGCTGCTATTTCTGGATCTTTTTGTATTTTTT
>NW_005342378.1:0-932 GCF_000412655.1 Myotis brandtii | reverse complement strand
CCCAAGAAGGAAAGTTTCAGTTTTGTCATTTTCGCCTTCAGTGATGTTTCAGCCTTCATTTATTCTAGGGCCCACTTGCTCATTTTTTTTGGTCTCCCCTCCAATATCCTATTTCAAATGAATCTTTTTTTTTCTTATCAGACTTTTTCATTGTCCAACTGGAAATATGAGGTTATTAGTCTCTAATGACACATCTTTGCTCTTGGTGCTCTTCCCTAATTTGTCCTTTGCTGCCCTTTGGAATGTCAGGCTTCTCTTGATTTCTTGGCTGCAGTATGGGTTTTAATTAATGACATAACCAAAGTAAGCAAAGTTTTTAACAATTTTAATGTCTCGTTGTCTATGTTAAAGTTGTGTATTTCTTCTGTACTCATAAATTTTGTCTTCTTTGTGTTTAATGTATACACAGAACATATATGAAAAACTGGGCTAGACTTAGAGGAAAGAGGAGTGAAAATTGGTAGAAGAAATGTGAATAACTTAAGATATGCATATTACACGCTATTATTGGTAGGAAGTAGCAATGACTTGAAAGGACTTCTGATAAAGTGAAAGAAGAAAGTGCCACCAGGACTGCATTTGCACATCAAGAAGACAAAAGTAATGACTCCATCTCAAAGTTCCTAATCAGATCTACAAAGTTCCTTTTGTCATATAAGGTAATGAACACATCCCAGGTTAGGGCCTGAACACGTTTTTGGATTCTGCCTACCACAAATATGAAGGATACATTTCAGGCTTCAGTTTTGCAGAGCATGATACACCTGCTGAGAATTCCTATGCCACTTCAATCTATAAAATTGACCCATCTTTCCTGCAGACTCTGACACTTTGAATCTTTACTCAGACTAGTCTATCTGTCCTCCAGCTTTCATTAGTTTCCATTGCACAGATCGTTTCTTGGGGATAGCTAAACAATAACAATAACAACA
>NW_005342377.1:0-574 GCF_000412655.1 Myotis brandtii | reverse complement strand
TGCAGTTGAACTGAATCCCTTTTACACTGTTGTTGCCAGGATTTCTGGTGATGCTACAGACGGGTGGCAGGGCCTGCGGGGATTAGGACCTCCGTCCCTGCCCCTCCAGCAGTCCGAGGAAGGCAGCTTACAGCTTGTGTTCTCCTGCTGCTTCCTTAGGTGGAGCTCATGGGGAGCTCAAACCCAGGCCTTTTTTATTTGTACTGTGACCAAGTCATGTTTCATTTCTTCCATCGTACATATATGCTGTTTATTATTTTAACTGTTATTCTCAGGTAGTTCAGAGGCCATGCTACCAAATAAAAAGTTTACTTTTTTTTTATTATTACATTTAACAGGCAAAATTTAATATATAGAACATAAGAAATTAAGGGAATTTTTATAGTATTTCATAGATGTCAGTACCCTTATAAGTACAAAGAAAAAGATGTTTTATTTTGAGTATCAATTGTGTATTGATAACAGATACCTTATCTTTTCTGGCATAAAATGTAAAGGGGAGAAGTCTGCCTAGCATTTTCCAGGGTAAAGAATCTATTCTTTCATTTTATTTTTGCATTTCTTTTTTCAAATT
>NW_005342376.1:0-245 GCF_000412655.1 Myotis brandtii | reverse complement strand
GGGGAACCGGCTAGAATTGTACGACATGGTCATCCTGCTCTGTTCACCGTGATTGTTTACTCTGATTGAAGAAGGTGTCTTCTAGCCTGGTTGGCAGCTGCACTGGGACCTGGGAGCTCACCTGGAAGTGCAGCCTTTCCTCCCAATTTGGAGCTGCCGATCATCCTGGAGATGAACAAATTTTCTGCACCCCGCCAGCCCTCTGCTTCCTGTCACCTGCCCCTTTGGCAGAGCCTTTGGCTACT
>NW_005342375.1:0-243 GCF_000412655.1 Myotis brandtii | reverse complement strand
CTCCTGAATTAATCTAAAATTTACTTATCTATCTATCATCTATCTATCTATCTATAAATAGATAAAAAGAGGTAATATGCAAATTAGGCTGGGATGCCATAACAGGTCACAACCAGACAGAAGGAGGTTGCATGGGCAGGTGAGGCCCAGAGCGGAGACAGAGACAGACACAGGGGGGCCTGCCCAAGCCAGAGGGGACACAGGCAGGGGGGCCAGGGAGGCCTGGTGCTGGCCGAGCCACTG
>NW_005342374.1:0-200 GCF_000412655.1 Myotis brandtii | reverse complement strand
ACCAATCCATGAACATGGTATATTCTTCTATTTGTTCTTATCTTTCTCTATCTCTTTTTTCAGCATCCTGAAATTTTCTGAGTTACAGCTCCTTTATCTCCTCGGTTAAGTTTATTCCTGGGTATCTTAATTTTTTGCTGCAATGGTAAATGAGATTGATTTATTTAAAATTTCTCTTTCTGTGAGTTCATTATTGGTGT
>NW_005342373.1:0-587 GCF_000412655.1 Myotis brandtii | reverse complement strand
AAGGTTTAAAAAGCCAGTGGTTCCCAAATTGAGGACTGCACATACCTTGGACACCTCAAGGTATATGCTCACTATTCATTATTTGGGGACTGTAAGAACAATAATCTATATGTCTATATACACATACATATGTATATACTGAAGGGAAGCAAAGTTTGTCCCCCGGAATGTGCCTTTTGGGATATTGACTTTAAGCTGGTTATTTTTAAGAAACAAAAGATGAAGAAAGAACCTTTGAATCTTTACCTGCCTAAGAAATTTAGATAGAGGACCAGCTCCAGGAAGGGATAACTATGGTTTAATATGAACTGTGTGTGATAGATAAGAGCCTAGCAAGGCCCATTTGATGAAAGTCCTCTCTGTGTCCCATTGTTAAAGTTGGCCCAGCAAACATTTATTTACCACACATTTGCTTTCCATCTCCATGTGAACTGCTTTCCTGCCCTTTGAAATTTCCCAGACCACAACCCCATCTCCCTTTCCCCTTAGCTTCAGAATGACACATAAGCCTCAACTACCTAATCTTTCCTTGGGTGTCTTATAATATTCTTATGGCACCCCCACATTTATTACATCTGTGATAAATT
>NW_005342372.1:0-479 GCF_000412655.1 Myotis brandtii | reverse complement strand
AAAACCATAGTTTACTAAAATGCAAACAGGCCAATATAATAGAATGGAAAACATTTTAGCCTTCTCATATTTCTCCCATTAGAAGTATTTTGCAGGTATTCAGCAAAAAATGGTTTTAAAGATTAAATTCATATTCTATTTATAGGACGTGGCCATGGAAGATGCTATGAAATTGTGTGTTTATATGTTTTTATAATGGCTTGGGTTGGAGTATGCTAATGGTAATATTTACATTTATGAAATCTAATATTTTGTTTGAATATTTACTTTTTCTTCATTTTCTCTTGCTGAGACATAGAGACATGGATGAATCTGTTGATTATTATCAAAATTTGAATGGACTTTCTTTTCTAGCTGAGACTTCTAATTGATGTCTAGAAATCCAAGGTCTTACTGCCAACTCTAAATCTTTAGTTACAGCCTCCAAAGGTCTTAACCAAAGTTTAAAATTAACTTGCATTTTATTTATTTATTTATTT
>NW_005342371.1:0-208 GCF_000412655.1 Myotis brandtii | reverse complement strand
CTAGAGGCCTGGTGCATGAAATTCATGCACTGGGGCGTGGGGGATCTCTCAGCCTTGCCTGCACCCTCTCACAGTCCGGGACCCCTTGGGGGATGTCTGCTGACTGGCTTAGTCCCGATCCCCCTTAGGGATTGGGCCTAAGCCCAAAGTCAGACATTCCTCTCACAGTCTGGGCTCTCACAGTCCAGGTCCCCTCGCTCCTTACTGC
>NW_005342370.1:0-304 GCF_000412655.1 Myotis brandtii | reverse complement strand
TCTGCAGACCACATTCCTCTTCTTTACTCTCATTTCCACCACTTTAGCACCTAGGTCCTCCTGTCTATTGCCTGTACAACTTCAGTAGTTCTCCTGAACCCTCGTTTCTCTCCAATAAAATTCAGATTCTATACTAATACCCAATCTGCCATGTGAAAATTAATAAATTACTTCACTGTGCTATTAAAGATGTCAGTGGAACCCTGCTTTCCACAGAAGCAAGTCCAAACGCCCTCACATCTTAACAAATCCGTTCATTCATCGGCACTGACTTCTCCAGTGTCATCTCCTTTGGCTGCCTGTG
>NW_005342369.1:0-749 GCF_000412655.1 Myotis brandtii | reverse complement strand
AATAATTTATATTTAAATTCTTAAGTGTTATTTCATTTTTATGCTTATTTGTTCTGAGATCAGTTTCAAAATTGTGCTTTTATAAAGGCAAATGCTTAAGATAGTCTCAGAAAATGAATATTAGTTACTTTTCTGGAACATTTATACAAAGGTCAAAATTTTAACCTAAATATATTTTTAATTTTGGCTTGACTATATTTTCATCATATATTTTGGAATTTCTACCCTATATCAATTGTAAAGTGATGGGCCTCATGGAAGAAAGAGTAAATTAGCAGTTTTTCAAATATGACTATGCATTGGCATTTATGTTAGCAATACATGAAAGTGACATTAATAGGTTGATTTGTGAATATTTTGACATTTTACCAGTGAATTGTCAAAACAGTATTATGAGCACATTCAGCTCCATATTTTCAAAAGTATTAACTGACAGCTATTAACTGCCTTTCTTGGGTGCCAGACAGCAAATCAATGGTATAATCAATATTCCAATCCACGGGCTCTGAATCAGCTATAAAATAAGTGGATTTTGTTCAAATATTAATGTTCACACAAAAACAGTCATTAAGGTCATTAGCAAGATCACTTGCAATCATTGATACTACCAATTATTTCACAGTTTGGTTATTTTCTCCCCTGAAAAGGTGGATCATAGCAATTCTTTTATTTTTTTTTATTTCTGATTTCCTGAGTTCAACTGTTGGGCATTTATTCCTTAAATGTTGGGAGTGTAATGTGACCCTAAG
>NW_005342368.1:0-296 GCF_000412655.1 Myotis brandtii | reverse complement strand
CAATCTGAAAAATATTTCTTCCCAATGATATATGCACGCCTATGTTCACTGAGCATTAGTCACAGTGGAGAAGGCATGGAAGCAATCCAAGTGCCCTTTCATTTTGCTTGTATAAAGCTAAACTGTCACCTATAGACAATGGGATAGTACTCATCCATAAGAATAAGGCTTTATATGCATAAGACCCCTGGCTGCAGTTAAAAATATGTAGTCAATTCTTTTACTGTGGTGGCTAACCATAGACTAGTAAAACTGCCATAACCCATGATTCATAGAATCCTAAACTACTGCTCCTA
>NW_005342367.1:0-229 GCF_000412655.1 Myotis brandtii | reverse complement strand
TGGCCTGGTCGCCCCCAACTGCCTCCCCTGCCAGCCTGGTCGCCCCTCACACCCCCACCCCCACTGGCCTGATCACCCCACTCAGCCTGCTGTTCAGTCGTTTGGTCATCCCTCACTAACCCCCCTGCTGGCCTGGTTGCCCCATGCAGCCTGCTTGTTCAGTCAATTGGTTGTCCCTCACTAACACCTCTGCCAGCTTGGTTGCCCCACACAGCCTGCTGTTCAGTCA
>NW_005342366.1:0-290 GCF_000412655.1 Myotis brandtii | reverse complement strand
GTCCACAGGCCTCCCCTGGGGTCTTGGGGGTGAGGGCTCCGTGTGGGGGTCGGGACTCCCGGTTCACAGAGGGAGGATCCCAGGACCTGCAGGCCTCATGGTGAGGGCCGTGGAAGGACAAGGTGACTCTGGGCCCAGAGCAGTCAGTCCCGGGGGCCCCAAGGCGTGGGGTGACCACGAGTGGCGAGGCCTGACTTCCGGGTCCTCCGTGTCTGAGACACTCGGGCGGCTCTGTGTCACGGCAGCGTCTCAAGTCGGCAGAGGGGGTCCGGGACCTGCCCGGTGTCAGT
>NW_005342365.1:0-727 GCF_000412655.1 Myotis brandtii | reverse complement strand
AGAGAAAGAGAAAGAAAGGAACATTGATCAGTTGCCTCTGGTACACTCGACAGTGGAATTGAACCCCAAACCTGGGCATGTGCCCTGACTGGGAATTGAAGCCGCCACCTTCTGGTGTATGGGACGACACTCCAGTCAACGGAGCCACACCAGCCAGGGCTTATCTAAGTGTATTTTAGGAACTTAGTCATTCAGCAGAAACATACTGAATGCACCTCCTTGTGCCAGATACTATTCATAGGGTAGTTGGCCATGTATCAGATGATAAAGGATGAAAGCTCGGAGTAGCTGGTCTCATTGGCTTTATGACCTGGCCTTTCAGGTAATCAACTAGTTCACTTTGAAGGTCACAGCTTGCTTGTGTGCCCGAGCCTGATAGGGTCTCTGTATCCCGGGAAGTTCTGGTGCAATAACGATTGATTTCTGTCTGGGCAGTAAAACTGACATCTTGTATTTGTCGAGTGATTGATAGTTGTTTTCAGTGGGTTTTCACATTTGTTCTCATTTAGGCCTCAAAGCTGCCCCTAGGGACGGGCACAGGAGATGGGGATATAGGCTCTTTAAAGATTAATAGTTTCTTTCCAGCTGTCGGTCTGGAACTAGGTCCATGCAGAATATGGACCAACTCATAGTAATTTATGTCATCCTTATTGTCTGGTGCTTCCCATATTACAGAAGATTGTAAAAGACAAAGACTAGGCTAAAGTCTGAACATTACTTTGTAGGT
>NW_005342364.1:0-336 GCF_000412655.1 Myotis brandtii | reverse complement strand
CCCATCGGTGCACAAATCCGTGCACCGGGCCTCTAGTTTATATTTAAAGAAAAGTCATAAACATAAAACAGGGCATTTCTTTGGCCGTTGATGGACAGGCACGCCAACAGAACCATGACCCCGAGCGAGACGGCCAAGCTTAACTGTTTCAAGGAGCTGTACGGAGGCGGTTCGGGGCTCGGCGACTTCGGCCAATTGGGGAAAAGGTGGTGGATTTGGCTCAGGCACCACTCCAGCCGGAGTCTCGATTTCAGGGCAACCTGTCGTCTGTTAAAAAAAAATAAAAAATAAATAACAAAATGAGATTAGCACAGACATTCATGCAAATGAACACAG
>NW_005342363.1:0-283 GCF_000412655.1 Myotis brandtii | reverse complement strand
TGTGACTATACTGCTCAGTGAGTGTGTGCGAAATGGGTATGTGTCACTTCTGAGTCAAGCATTTAATTGCAAGCATGTGACCCTCCAGTGTTCTCTTTCCTGGCAGTGACAACCAAGGGAGCCCCGCGTTCTAGCCCCGACCTATATCCCCAAGAGTGTGGAGCAGAACCTTTCAATCTATGTGGAACATGTAACATGAATTAGCAATCAAATTTTGTTGTATAAAGTCACTAAGATTTGGGGATGGTTTGCTAATCTAGCTATGCCAAACGATGCATATAGT
>NW_005342362.1:0-203 GCF_000412655.1 Myotis brandtii | reverse complement strand
CTTCCAGATATTTCTTAGTTTTTTATTCAATATCAATATAAATTTGGAAGTTGGATGTAAAAGCATTTCCATTTTATAGAAAAAGAAGGAGGTACAAGAAAATGTTCTCAGGGGAAAAAATGACTTATATAACTTATCAGTCTGCAACTTCCACATTAAATTGCTCTGTGCTGGAAGGAAGTTTCCTAATTTGCCCAACATCA
>NW_005342361.1:0-221 GCF_000412655.1 Myotis brandtii | reverse complement strand
AATCACCTTCTCCTAATATCATATCTAGGGTTATTCCGCCTCTGGAATTTTTGTTAGTGGCTACAGCTCTCTTAGCAAGATCATCATATTCAGTTTTCCATAATAAGTAATCCCCTCCAGAGAGACAGGCTTTACAAACCTGTGTGCAATCATAAGGAGTCACCCATTTACTGGCTAGGGCTTTTACCAAGGTTTGTGTGTAAGGAGCTAGAGGTCCATAT
>NW_005342360.1:0-233 GCF_000412655.1 Myotis brandtii | reverse complement strand
TTTTTATAGCGGCATAGTATTCCATTGTATAGATGTATCAAAGTTTTTTACTAGTAATCAACTCATCTGCTGATGGGCACTTAGGCTGTTTCAAAATCTTAGCTATTGTAAAATGTGCTGCTATTAACATATGGGTGCATATGTCCTTTCTGATTGATGTTTCTGGTTTATGGGGATAGAGTCCTAGAAGTGGGAACACTGGGTCAAATGGGAGTTCTATTTTTAACTTTTTG
>NW_005342359.1:0-1568 GCF_000412655.1 Myotis brandtii | reverse complement strand
AGGGTGCAGGCTGGGCTGAGGGACAACCCCCCTCCAGCACATGAATTTCATGCACTGGGCCTTTAGTTTTTAAAATAAACAGATGACTGAATTAAGTCATCAATGCCCAATTAGGGAAAATCAGCAATTTCATTTCTCCAGAGCAGATCTGTACTAGGAAGATATGTATTGGATCTACGACCAAAGCCATAAAGAAAGACCCTACACCAATTTCATCTCACCTGTTCTGCTCCCACCATGCTAATTGGCTTGCACTTGAAGAGGTGGGTGATGAACTTGGGAATGAAGGAGCTGTGGATAAAAAAGAAGTGACAAATTAGGCTTATTCTGTCTTCTGTAAAGAACTGTAGAAAAAATTTCAAGGCCCCACTTCCTTCCATCAGGGAACTGAGAAACCAAGGAGACAAGTCTGTGGCCTACCAGCATCCATTGCTTTCTTTTTCTTCCCAGCCAAAGCCCTGGTTGTATTTAGGTACACATGGCCTTGGGATGCCAGGGGAAAGTTGATCCCTCCTAAACTACAGAGCTGAATTCTAGTGAGCTTAGTCAGTCAGAGTGTGGGATTCCCTTGGTAACTGTTGTTGGTCCTGAGATGGAAACATGCTCTAATCAGGCCCAATCAGACTGGAGGGAAGGGTTTTACTGCATGGCTGAGGCAAGACTCTCTCCTTCTTTAGGGTATTCTTGTATTTGTTTATGAAAGCAGCCATTTTGCCACCATTCTGAAGATGAAGCCAATCCCAAGGAGAGCAGGGTAGGGAAAGAACCTGGGTCCTTGATGACACTGCTGAACCACTGAACCAACCATCCTTGCATTTATATGGAATAGAAAGGTTACCTTCTGTATGCATCAGTTCGAGTCAGAGCTTCTATTACCAGTAACTGAAAACATCCTAACAGATATGAGAGTGACATATACATGAGGTAGTTATGGGCTCTTAAATGTAAAAACAGGAAGTAATTGTTAGGGGAATAACTGTCAGATCAGGAATAGACTATATGATCTCCCCCAATTGATTGGGGATTGAAGGGCAAACTGGGTCAAGTGAACTAATAATGATGCTTGTTTGGGGAAAAAGACAATGAAACTTTAATAGGTCAGGGGGGCTTATAGAGGCCTGAGTGGGAAAACTGGTTGTGCTGGTGCAGAATGGAAAGTGTGCGAACTACAAATGCCTATAATCAAGGCCAGGTCCAGAGTGACAGAGCTGGAGGTGTCATATGGCCCATGACCAAAGGAGGCCCAATGGCAACAAAGCAGGATTTGTAGGTCAAGGCAAAGGCTGGCTAGCACCTCTCTTCTCACTCTTTAAATGCTGCTCTCAGACGTGTGACTTCCTTCCTCTCTGATCTCTCTGCATCTTTTCCTGTACGCTTGTGCCAGCTCTAGTATCTAATGACTTACCGGACATCCCACTGGAATGGCCCAGTGACACCTCAACCCCAGCACATCCACGACACAGCCCCGCCTCGGAATCCAGGTTTAGCTGACTGGATCTCACTCAACAAAGTCAGAAACCGAGAGCTATCAAGACAGCTCCCCTGCTCTCAACCCCAATATCCAATCA
>NW_005342358.1:0-1210 GCF_000412655.1 Myotis brandtii | reverse complement strand
CTAACATGACCAATGAAGAAATCCTATGTGGGTGCAATGGCACAGGGCCTGATTGGACTTTAGTCTGAGTTGTAGACATTACCTGAGGGCAGCACCAACTTCTCGACAAGGTGGGAGGAGATTTCCCAGATGTGATCCACATATTCTTTGCTTTTCTGGGCCCATATCCAAATGACTGGGTCAATCAAAGCTCGGGCCTTATCCATAACTGTGGCATTTTCATTTATTACTTTCTCCATCACCTCCTGGTAAAGCACTCTTTTCTCCAATAGGTCATCCAACAACTCATTTTTTATGTCCTCGGTCAGTGATAGGATTGAAATTATCTCCTTCAGGACTTTGTCTGTTTGAAGCACAAGGATTCCTCAAGTCACTAAACAGCCTCATTTTCCTCTCAAGTCAGCAACAGGGAACAGCCTCCTTTACATTTAATCCATAAAATGTCCCTCCCCATGCAGTTCAGTCATCCTGAGCTACCCACAGCCTTCACTCTCCCCTAAGTGCTACCCAGTGTGCTCACTGAGAGCCTGAAGTCCCAGATTTACTCTAAGTGCCTCCTGTTTATTCAACTCCGCATAATAAAAGAAGGAAAGAGTGATAGCCTATTTCCCTGGGGGACAGCAGCTGCTGGTACCCATCTCATGGGGACCCTGCACCCTTTGGCAGATAATTCAGTTAAGATTGCAAAATAACAGGGTAATACCAGTAAAGCCCAGTTCCTTTCTGGCCCTCACCCTGCCTTTCTGAAAGCTGAGAGTCTTAGGGGCCTCTTCTCTACTTCCCTTTCTCCTCTTTCCTCTTTCTTCCCTCTTCCTCAGTTCTGTTCACCTAAACATTCACAAAACCTAATTATGGCTTCCCCACAAGCCAGCCACTTTCAAAAATTTTCCCCTTTTAGAAAGTAAAAACAAACAAACAAAACAGAACAAAAAAACCCCCAAAACTCACCGGCCATGGCTTTTCTCTCCTAGCCTTGGCGTGCAATTTGAAACTGAAAGCAATTTGAAACTGAAACCTTCCTTTTCAGCAGTGTGTGTTAAGCCCAGATTTCAGGATCCCCAAAAGACCATCAGAGGGCCAAGTCCAATGCAAAAGCAAAAGAGCCTTTATTCGAGGTAGCTCGGCTCCCCGTCCACCACACTCGCCTAAGCAGCGGCAGGAGGAAGAGAGAGCGCTCTGTGGGGAGAGGGGTTTTATAGGGGGGTTGGAG
>NW_005342357.1:0-205 GCF_000412655.1 Myotis brandtii | reverse complement strand
AAACACTAGAGGCCTGGTGCACGAGATTCATGCACTCGGGGTGGGGGGGGGTCCCTCAGCCCAACCTGCACCCTCTCGCAGTGTGGGAGCCCTCAGAGGTTGCCCAACTGCCAACTTAGGCCCGCTCCCCATGGGCCTAAACTATCAGTGGGACATTCTTTTTTTTAAAAAAAAAATTTTTATTTTATTGTTTAAAGTATTACAA
>NW_005342356.1:0-215 GCF_000412655.1 Myotis brandtii | reverse complement strand
CAGGAAACGCAGCTGGCTGCCTCCGGAGAGGGTGCCCGGAAGGCCTGGAGACCGGAGGACGAGGCCTTCTCCATATCGACATGTCTGAGAGCCCCTGGGGAAATCCATTATCTCTTATCAGCACTACAGGGGAGCACAGTACTGCTGTGATCTGTGGTTCATGGAGAGCTAAGTGGCCTTCCCAGAGGCACTGCCCTGGTGAGTAATAGGCCTGA
>NW_005342355.1:0-521 GCF_000412655.1 Myotis brandtii | reverse complement strand
AAATAAAAACCTAAAATGGCAGCCATTGTCATACCATTGCCTGGTTTTACAGCCACTGTTCCTCCAAATCAACCCATTTTAAATCTTCACAGCTTTTGGTTTTATTTTAGTTTTGATTTTTAAATAACATACCATGTTGTTTTGTATTTATTTTTAAAATTTGGATATCTATTTATGGATTTATCTCTAATGGAAGATTAAAATTTAGATATTTTATATTATTCTGCTGACATAATCATATCCCTATCAAACCAATATTTACCAGCAATTAAGAAGATCTCAAGTTTATATGAATTCTAGGTGAAATAAAGGCATGGCAAATTAGCTCTCAGAATGCTGACTAAAGAGCATTTTGCAAAATAGTAACAAGTAAAGAGAAAGTGGTGGGAGACATAGATTAATTTTAATTGAATTCACACTAATTATATAGACAATGGAAATCTTATAACCCTGTTCAAGATTTCTGAAAATAATAATAGAGTAACTCAGTAGCCTTTCATCTATATCTACCAAATTGATTC
>NW_005342354.1:0-966 GCF_000412655.1 Myotis brandtii | reverse complement strand
AGAGTTACCATATGACCAGCAACCCTTCCTCTGGGTATCTACCCAAAACATCTGAACACATTTATTTGCAAAGATATATGCATCCCCCCCGCCCGCCCCCGCCCAGTTCATTGTCCCATTATTCACGGTGGCCAAGATGGAAGCAGCCGCGGTGCCCTGGGCAGATGGCTGGGTGAGGAAGATGTGGCGTCCCCACACAATGGGGGCTCTTGAGCCTGCGCAGAGCTGCGGTGCTGCCATTTGTGGCAACACGGTTGGTTCTCCGTGTCCAGTCCAGGCGGATCCCTGACCAGAGAGGCCGGCAGAGTCCTGAATGCGTGGAACTTGCTGTGACGGGCACCTGAATGAAACTGTCCAATGAACATCACAGAGGGCTTCTAGCGGGTCCGTCACGAGGAGGGACCCCGATCCTAGACTTCGTCACACTTTCTACATTTTAGTGGTTACTTCCAGCTCGATGGCATTCTGTGTACGTCTGATGGTTGGGACGCACTTGGCTTGAGCGTTTAAAAGCCGCCACAAGCTGCCGGGTCCCCCCGGGGTGTCCGGAAGGGTGTCCCTGTCCTCCCGCTCAGCTCCCTCTCCTCAGTCGCAGGCGGCTTCTCCCAAGATGCCCGGCTTCCTCCGTGGCTGGTTTGCGTTGGCCCTGGTTTATCTGATAATAAACAAATAGAAATAAAAACCCGTTTTTAAGAGGGTGTTTTGTAGCGCAGACGTTGCTGCCATGGTAACAGCTTATCATTTTGCTCATCGGTCTCTTCCTCTTCCTTCCTCCCCATCCGAAACGCTGCCACCTGGGAGCGGCTGTGCGCCGGGCTTCTGTGCTGAGGAAGATGATCTGCTGTCTTGCTTTTTCAAGACATGTCTCCAGGGGCCTCTGGTTCCAGAGCAGCCAGGTCTGGTCACGTGAGGGGCCCACGCATGCACTCCGAGGCTCGCGCTCTGAGAGGCGCCCAGATTAGTTAG
>NW_005342353.1:0-271 GCF_000412655.1 Myotis brandtii | reverse complement strand
CTGGAATTCTAAAATATCCAGGAATTCATTTATAGGAATTATCCACAGTGTTTATAAGAAGAAGAAAAAATAAACTCTATTAATAAAGTCATAAAGGAGGACCTGAATTAGGTGAAATGATACAGCATGATCAGGGATGGGAGGACTTCTCAATGTAAAAATGTCAATTCCTCCCAAATTAATCTATAATTCAATGCAGAACACATTTTTTAAATATATATTTTATTGATTCTCCACAGAGGGGAAGGGAGAGGGATAGAGAGTCAGAAAC
>NW_005342352.1:0-1836 GCF_000412655.1 Myotis brandtii | reverse complement strand
TTAAGCAATAAAACAAAATTAAAAAAAAAAAAAAAGAAATTGTCATCCAAAATCAGTTTCAGATTGGACCTGCCATGTTTATCATTCCTAGCCTCTATCTTCCTTCTGGCTCCTTTTAAGGAAAGAGCACAAGCAGCAAATGTGATGTGAGTGTCCTCAGAAACAGGCTGGTCAGAAATGTAAGGTGAAATGAGAATTCTGCTTGTGTAACATAGTGTCTCCTCTGGCCTCTGTTTCCTCCCTGCTCCTACATGGCTTTAAAATTTTACCTGCAGGAAGTGTTGGGGAGAAGTGGGCCTGTTTCGGGCTTTTCAAAGAGGGAAGAAGCCTTAATGGGGATAGTTGAGATCCATCCTCTGAATAAGCAGCAGGGTCTGGCTAGAGAACTGAATAGAAATTTCTGCCAAGGAGGAGAGGGGCAGCATGTCTATGCAGAATCGTGGAATGGATGATGCTGGAGGGAAAGTACTCCTGGACAGAGAGCTGTTGGAGCTCTAGGGTGTTTACATTCTGGAGTATTCGGACAGGAGATAGACAAGAGGCCTTGCTTTAGTCCTCTTACTAACATTAGCAATCTTATTTCTTCATTGCCCAAGGAAATTTCACTCAAATCTCTATCAATTCCAAGGACACCTGTGAGCAGTGGTGACCAGAGGGATTGACTAAGAGACGTAGGAGTGCTGCTAGATGAATGAAGTCCAGGGAGTGCTCGCACTAGCTTGGTGGCTGCGGTCCTATCTGTTGTGTACAAGTAGGGTCAGAGAATTGTCAGGGGCACAGGGTGTCTAGAGAGCTGCCTACCTATCCAGAGAGAAAGGCAGCCGAGTATTTTTCAAAAATAAGACATTAGTGAAGTTGTTCAATATTTGTCCTTAATAATAAACAACATCTTAGACTTGTGTCACACTTACTGTATGCTGGGTGCTACTCTGCACACTTTATATATATTCACTCCTTATGTCAGCCTGTGGGGCAGGCAATTTTTACACAGAAGGAAGCTGAGACAAAGAGAATTTCAGTCACTGCCCAAGGTCAAGTAGCTAGAAAATGGCAAAGTTGAGATTTGAACCCAGATAGTCTGACTGGGGTCTATGACTCTCACCACACTACACAGCCTTACTACCATGTGTCAGCAGTGGCTGGTTAACCATTTAACCAGTTATTCAGTCACTGTCATGAGTTAGATTTTAAAAATTGGGGTAGGGTGAGAGTGTGTGTAGAAGGGAAGCAGCAGCATGAGTTAAGGAAATAAATGCTTGTAGGTAATGGTGATATGGATGTTGCCCCAGAAAGGAGGACATCTGAATGGAGTGAAGGTGCTTTTTGCATGACACTTAACGGACTGTCTATCTGTACAGATACTCATGGGAATAGCACAAAGAAAGAAAGTAGAGTTAGCTATTTGCAGCTTATTATCTGGTTTTCTTTAGGCCCAAAGTACACGAGTTAGTGCTTATTTTCATGGTTGCTGCAGAATTTCAGATAGGAAATCTTTAATGGGTTACAATCTGAGTTCAAAATGTTCACATTTTGTGCCTGGCCAAGATCACTGCAGGTCATTGGATGTTCTTATTCTGAAAAGGAACCACATGTTCTGTGTCTTTTGCTTGAGAAAAGAACAAGTTAGTCCCAGGTTATTTCCCATTAGATTTTATGACATTTTGAGTTTCTGCCATTTGACAGTTCCAAGATCAAATACTAGATAAATGACTGAGATCCTGTCATTCTATCAAAATCCGTATGTTAGATGGTCAGTTTACCTCTAATCAGAAGCATAGACTTCCAGACCAGGCCCCCAGCCATGCTCTACCTCTAACATTTTCAAAACCAGTTTGG
>NW_005342351.1:0-3770 GCF_000412655.1 Myotis brandtii | reverse complement strand
CACACACAGACACACACATATAAAAATATATGCATGTGTATGTGTGTATATATAAGTATATAGGTCATATGTACATTGAACACACATGCATTCCCAATCTCACCATGTATAAGTGTGAACATACAGTAGCACTATTGTTCTATCCAACACACAAATTATTCACTCTTGTTTTAAAAAGAGTAAATATTTTACCTTATCTGTAGCATGGTGAATCCTAAGAAAATAAGATTTAGGTTTGAAAGACCTGGATCTAAATTTTAGCTCTTCTACTTATTAGTAATAACTTCCCAAGATTTAAATGTATAAAGTAGATTTTATAACAATAATAAATTTTACGTACTCCTCACAAAAATCATTGGCAGATCAAATGAGAACACATATCAGTGCATTTGGAAAACTTGTACAGAGATTTACAAATGTATTATTCCGTGAGTATGTTTCAATGACCATTTTCCATATTTACCTCTTTGTCCCTGGTACTCTCATGTATAAGATCAATTGATTTAGAAAAATATTATGCATAAATTGGTGTTTATTAGTGCTTTCTGATACAAATAAAAATGGCTCCATGCACATTTGATTTTCTTCTTGGTAACTAAAGAAATAAATTTTCACATGGTTTTAAAATTATTTGTTTTGCTGGTTTTCAGCAAAATTCCATTAGACTGAAATTTCTCTCATGCTAGGTCCCTTTTAATAGTATCTAATATTTTCATGTACAGAAGAAGTAGCTCATTTCATTTTAAAGCTACTTTAAATTCAATGAAAATTAAGTACTTTATAGTCAGGTCTTATTTTCAAGAGAAGTAGGTTAAAGGAGAGAATGGTACCTAGGGTTCTTTCTCAGAAAATTCCCTACACCAATGCCTTCTTTTCTCCTCCTCCTCCTCCACTTTTCCCTCCTCCTTCCCTTTCCCTCTCCCTCCTTCTCCTTCTCTTCTTCCTCCTCCTCATTCTTCTTCTCTCTCCTTTCTCACAATGCTTATATGAATTATCTTGTTGAACCCTCATAACAAGTCCACCTTGTCATCTCCACTTCACAAATGAGGAAACCAAGATTCATTGAAGTTCTGCCCTCGCCCAAGCATCTCAGTCATTGCCAGAGCCCACTGGGCAATACTCTGTCTTAAAGCATTTCACTGCATCCAGATCCCTTTGCGAATCTTGTGCAGATGAGTCGTTTCCAAGTAAAATTCACATGCACTTCCACATAAAGCTGCATTTTCTTTCCCCCACCCCTGTCTCTCCTGTCATCCCTTAAAGGCCTAGTTCCTGTCTTAGTCATGTCTAGTGTCTGAACAAGAACTCCAACAAATATGCTGCGTGGCTGAACAAAGGAAGTTTGGCATTCCTCTGGTGGGTCTGATTGAAAACAAACGAGTAGCTGATCAACAGGTAGAGGTTATTTGCAAAACTGAAAATAGACTGGATCAGGCCCAGCTATTGTGACCCAAACTAATCAAGAATGCAAGGTTCAAAAGGGCCTGATACCTCGTGCTCATGCGGCACACATATACCCCTCTCACTTCTCGTGCAAAAATGAAGGCAAATTCCTAACTCTAAACACCCAAGGGGAGCAACGTAAACTGATTTTTCATGCAATAGATGGGGGTAGGACAACCAGAACCGAAATGAGCCCTTTGCCAACATGAAGTTTATTAGTCTGGGCAGAAAGTCAACATCACTAAATTTTCCTGGAGATATGCTTTGAGCCTCATTCTTGACGTCTTGGGCTCTGATAAACACTGGCTTGTGTCGTGGGTGAGAGTCATTAACTTAGTTTTGCACGATGGAAATAATGGCTCCCCATTTGTTAGTTTGCGTTAGGCATGTTTCAGGGGTTTCACGGCCTCATTGCCTCCCAATGTAGCTGCTGCCCTACACTTGACCTCTCCCCATCCAAAAATGTATATGCATGGATGGCTGAGGAACCCTGGCACCTTACAAATTATCCATTCAGACTGTCAAGAATCTTTTCTTTGGAAGGAAAAGAGATGTGACAAGTGTAAACACGGGAGAATGGAACCTGCTGCAGAGGACAGATGCCACGTCAGACTTGATAAAAGCTGATGGTGCATTCTTCTGCAGTGAGTCAGCTGGCTGCTCTCTCTCTCTCCCTCCAACTCCTTCCAGCCTTTTTTGCTATGATAGTTTCTTTCATCCTGACCCCTTAGGCATGCCCTGGAAGCAAGGTTCTGATTAGTACAAAACTGCCCACCTTCTGTTTTTATTTTCATCCATGTTTCCAGTTTGGTGCCAGGCCGCAGGATTCAGATACCGATCAAACTAGATGAGGGTCACTTGTATCCTAAAACAGGAGGCAAAGAAGATCCCTTTCTGTCACACAGAGTGGCAGGACCATCTGGTTCAAATGCTGATGGAGGCTGTGCCTTCGATGATCAAGATCCTGATTTCACAAAAATTTCCCGAGGCAGAGGTGGAGGTTTGCAGCCCCGGGGAACAGTCCAAGGTAAGGAACTGGCCCTGGAAAGTTTTGAAAACCAAATCAGTGTCTTACTCCCACCCCCTCCCTGAGACACAACTGAATTAGCTCCTAGCATGCTTAAAGTTGCACTGAAGTTGGAATTGGCACCTTTCAGAGTGGCTGTCCAGGTTGGAAATCTTGAAGCAGGGGCTGCAGAATATCAGCTGCTAGCTGGGCCTACTCTGGCCAAGTTGGGACACATTTCTTATCCATTTGCATAGCTGTTGTCTCAGATAAGCCATAGATAGTAGAAAGTATCAGTTAAGAGAACAGGTGTTGAAGTTGGATAGATTTGAGCTTGAGTTCCAACTTCATCTTTTCACTCTCAGTCCAGATTGCATTTGGTCGAAAGCAACAGAAAAGATGGCCAATGATGGCCCAAGTGAGGACCTAGTTATTCATCTTACATGACCAGAATTCCAGTAGGAGGCAGGCCAGGGCCATCCCCAGGGCTCAGGGATGCCATCGTGGACCAGTTCCTTTCAGCTTCCTGTTCTGCATCCTTAGGGGGTTGTTGTGGGACAAAAACATGACCCCAAGGATCTCGATGGAATGTAGTTTATTTTCAGGAAAGGATATAAGCCATGATGAGATAAACAAGCAAAATCACTCAGTGTATCTCAGGATTCCCAGGAGAGACGCTGGTCTCAGTTTTAGCTAGAAGCTTCTCTCCGTGTGTTCCAAAGAAGAGGTTCCAAGGGGGAAGACCTCCAAAATCCTCTCCTGCATCTTGTCAACTGGCAAACACATATGCAACAACATAAATAATGTCTTGTCTTATTGTTTTGTTCACTTATTTAAGAATGATTCAGCAGTGAGTGGATGCCCTAGACTTTATTTCATAACGTTTTTACTACTGCACAGCCATGACCCTGAGTGGTGATAGATGGGGGCCAGAATGAAGGCAGTGATGGTGGGATTAGAGAAGAAAGAATCTATGAGTGAGACACCCTTTCCTAGTGGAGAGCGATTGGATGTGTGGAGGACGGGTGTCCGAGTTGACGATGGGTTCTTCAGTTGGAGGTGCTGGGACGATGGTGAAACCATGAATAGGAATGAGGAAGTCAAAGAAGAGGAATCTGAGAAGTTCAGTTTGGGACACACAGAAGTTCTGAAGTTGAGTAGAGGCATATCCAGGGGAGATGTCTAAGGTGCAACTGGAAATCCAGGCATAGAACTCAAGAGATAGAGTTAAAATACAGTAACTATGTAATGATAATGTAGGTTTTTTTGTTTTTGTTTTTTTACTCCTCACCAGAGGATATTTTTTTCCATTGATTTTTAG
>NW_005342350.1:0-206 GCF_000412655.1 Myotis brandtii | reverse complement strand
TACATCATTTTTCCTTTTTAAGGTACAAAGTGTATATCCATTCATTCCTTTCTGCACTGGATTCCCAGCATGCTAGGCACAGTGCCGAGGCCTGGAGGAAGGGTATTCCAGCTGAGGAAACAGCCCTGTAGGAGCACAGAACTGAGAGGTGCCTGGGGAGGTCCCAGAAAGCCACCTCCCTGACCCTTACCATCCACATCCCTGTG
>NW_005342349.1:0-850 GCF_000412655.1 Myotis brandtii | reverse complement strand
CATTTGGTCCTGTCATTGTTAATGTCACACAGTAAGGGGAGATTAATACATTTTAGGGTGTTGTTGTTTTTTTCTATTTAATAAGGATAGACATATCTATTTGTTTTCCTTCATAGTGATTGCATAGAAATCCCAAATACACAGGACTGGCTGACTTTTAGATTTATTGATTTAATAGTTTAAGAGTCAAAATTAGTGTGTAAAGCATATGCATTAACGCAAGAGGGTTTGTTGTTTATACGAATATATTATTTTTAATTAAGGTAAATTTTGTATTTTTACTAAAGTAAAATATGCATAAGTGCTGTAACTAAAATACAATACGAATAGCTTACCATTTAAAGCAATGGTCATTTCCTCTATTCTCTTATTCTTCAGCTGAGTCTTCTAATAGGTTCTATTTCTAATTGATCCAATGGGCCAACCTGTGACCCTGCATAACATATGAAGCTCCATTTCTTGATTCACCAACTCTAGACAATATTTATTGATTTCCTGAAATAATAGATAAAGAGTATGTCATATCCATAGCCCCTTTCTTCAGTGTTCCTGATACATATTACTTTTGGTTTTTCTAATAATTGCCTTTGTCACGTGTTACTTTGCTTATACTGCTATTTCTAACTTCATCAGTGTTTGAGTGTTGGGTGGCTACACTCTGCTGCTTTTCATGCCAAGTTTTTTTGGAGATTTTGACTGACTGATAGGCTTTGCTTTAGAAGACATAAGTAGGGACTATTGGACTGTGCTTAGCAAATGCCAAAATAAGGAGATAAATTTTTATTTTTATATAAAAATAAACATGACCATACACTGCAAACTCTTTAAATACAACCATACATATTTTCCT
>NW_005342348.1:0-956 GCF_000412655.1 Myotis brandtii | reverse complement strand
GACTATTTAGGTGTTTACAAAAGCATCCTTTCATGAAGTCCATAAACAACTAGTAGGGAAGAGTCTTCGAGAATTTTTGTGGTTTCATTGTATCATGAGCCATTGAGAGATCTGAACAAATCATTATCTGGGCAGTGATGCAGCTGCTTTCTCCTTTACTACTTTGGGCTACTAGAGCAACTTGTCAGTGGAAACTTGTTACTAGAGAAACTTTTTTTTTTTTTTAAAGACAACCTTTTACATTACTCAAGTTTTTCTAAAGCATGTGCTGGAACAACACAAGTTTCTCATGTCGGATGGAACTAGCCTAGCATCCAAGCATCATGCACACAGCGCACTGGGGCCATTCCCACCATGGCTCCACTCTTTCGTGTGATGTTTGGAGTATCTGGAGGAGTGTGAATAGCATGGGGAAGAGGAAACACAATGAGTGCCTGGCTGGGAGGTGATCAACGAAGTGGTGCAGGGCAAGCCTGAACATGTCTTTGGTGCAAACCCAAGCATTACAGATGTTCTTTAATAGGAACATCTGGTGGAACACACGATGGTCTTCATCAGCCACAAGCTGGCCCACAACCATGCTGAGGAGGCAGCTATCTGGCGTCGGCTGATGCTCCTGCACCATGATGTTCTGCTGGATTTTCTGGAACGGAAGGCTAGACATCTTCTCCACAATGACAGAGTTCCCCTGGAATTGCTATCCTTCCCATGTAAGGCATGATGTGCCAAGGCTTTGTTGTTATCAAGTGACTGGTAAGAATGTTGAATGAAGCTGCATCCAGTTTGCTCCGAAATTGGCTTGACTCCCATTCTGGAGTGTCACGGGGTCTCTGACACGGGAGAGGCAGACCGGCATGGTCTGTATAGTCTTTCTACCAGTTAGATCAAAGTTGTAGAACAGGATACATTGGGCTACATTTATTAGATTCAGTAAATCTTGTGTGTGTGTGTGTGTG
>NW_005342347.1:0-279 GCF_000412655.1 Myotis brandtii | reverse complement strand
TAATTAAACCCATCTTAACAACAGTTCTAAAATATAAGCACTATCAGCATGATTACTTTGTTATTTGTACATCTAATTCTATGGCCACATTAGTTATAGGTATCTATATTACATCTGCCCTTAAGAGAGGCAATACACTCTACAAGAGCTGAAGTTGCACTTCCTGGGTTGATGCTTGTTGGGACACAGGGCCTGGTTATGTCCTCCATGGTGATTTCAATTTGCAATAGAAGTTCTTGGAGTGGGTTCTTGCTGTGGTTAAGTTCACCTGCCATGTAT
>NW_005342346.1:0-1064 GCF_000412655.1 Myotis brandtii | reverse complement strand
ATTTTATGCTGCCCGAGTGAATTTGAGATCTTGTTCTTCAGGGAAAACTGAACACCTCTTCCCTCCCTCTCATCCCCACAGGGCCTGGCTTGACCTACCTAATTTTTCCTTGCCTGTTGTCCTTTGGCAGCCACCCATAAGTGAGAACATTTGCACTAAAATGTTAGATAAATGCTTCAGGAAACTTGACTTTTACGCGTCTTAAAACAAAGTTTAAAAGTTCAAGTTTTGTGGGGAGATTTTTGGTGGTGGAGGTGGGGCACATGGACATTAATGTGTAGTCCTAGCCCCAGGTTCTTATGGGATAGCTGAAGAACAACGAAATTGATCTATGACAGTGGTTCTGAACTGGGGACAATTTTGCCCCACAGTGGACACTTAGCAATGTCTGGAGATATTTTTGTCACAACTGTGGGGGTTGGATACTGCTAGCATCTAGTGGGTAAAGTTTTGGCTTGAGCAGTTTGGTATGTTGTATGCCACCAAACATCCTACAATGCACAGGTTACCCCCTACCCAACCCCTGACAACAAAGAAACACTGGGTCCGAAATCTCTAGAGGACCAAGGTTGAAAAACCCTGAAGATTCTAAAGCATGATCCATTGAGGAAGCACCCCACTCATCATAGGATTATGCTATGGGAGAGGTTTAGAGGTAGTGAACTATGTCACATCTCAGGCAGGAGCTCTCAGAGGAGAGGGATATATTGCCCTTTGAGGAGACCATACATCTCTGCTTTCAATAATTTATGTGATATTTACCCCAGGAGGAAGCTGATCCCCATCTAACAGGAGGTAATTGACCTTGATTCTGTGGGACCTTTTTGTGAGGTAGAGTACTAGCTGGTTCCAGACACTGTGCGAAGTCATCACCCACATGACTTCATTTAATTACAGGGGAGGGCACTGGGCTGCCCAGTAGAATAGGGGCTCAGGCAAGAGGAAAGTTACAAACCCAGAGGCTCCCCTCATGCTCCTGCCTCATAAAACTTCTGCTGTAAACTAATAATTAGACTTGGGCATTTTAGTCTTCAGGGAGCTTACTGGTTCTTGTAAATATGACA
>NW_005342345.1:0-402 GCF_000412655.1 Myotis brandtii | reverse complement strand
CACGGGATCTGCGGGCAGACCACGCCCGGGACTGGCTGGCTCCCCTGCCTGTTGCCCTGGCCGCGGTCTGGGTGGCCCCCGCCTGGAGTTCCCAGGGTGGGATGTGAGGGGTGTGGGCCGGCCAGCGACAGGGTGACAGCCATCCAGGTCCATCTTGGGCCCTTAAGTACAGGTCCCACATGTGCGAGAGGGAAGCGACCCCCAGAATGCTTAGAAACACAGAGGGTCCCGACACAGAGGGGAAGGATGACATCACCTACAGGGGAGGGAGCTCTGGCGTCTGGGCAGCTCACTGAGAGGCCCCCTAGGGTGGGGGAGGTCACCTAGGGTGGGGGGGCCCCCTAGGGTGCGTGTCTGGGCCCTGGGCCCCACATGGCAAGCCCATCTGCCTGGGACACGCTG
>NW_005342344.1:0-210 GCF_000412655.1 Myotis brandtii | reverse complement strand
ACCCTTCAATCCACAGGCCAACGCTCTATCCACTGAGTCACACTGGCCAGGACTGGGCTCTACACTTTTTAAATAAATGCAGTTGCAATATTTTGGGCAGCCTTTGGCCTCAGTTCCTTCGTCCAATGCCATGTGTGTGCATATGCACATGTGTGGGTGTGTGCGTGTGTGAACAGCTGCACAGGTGGGTACACACCGAGCCTTAAACTT
>NW_005342343.1:0-282 GCF_000412655.1 Myotis brandtii | reverse complement strand
CCCTCAACGGAGAACTCTCAACCCCCTCCTTTTTATTTCTTTCTTGTTCTTCCCCCTCTCCTCTTCCTCACAAAAACCCCTGCCGTGTCCAATTGTCTTTGCAGCATGAGTCTTCCATCTTCTGAAGCTGCAGGCTCTAGAATTAACCGACATTCCTCCCACCAGTCCCATGACCTCTATGTGGTCTTTCAAGTGGCAGGCAGTTGCACCTGGGTTCAGTATCCACCTGCCTTTTAGAATCTCTTAGAGAAGCAGGAGAGCCTGTCAGAGGCCTTAATGTCC
>NW_005342342.1:0-352 GCF_000412655.1 Myotis brandtii | reverse complement strand
AAATCACATCCAGCGGGGGCTCACAGTAGCTCCCAAACGCTGCCCATGGAGTGGTGTGCCCTGGAAGTCTGCGAGCTGGAAACACGCGAATGTTGGAAATGCGCGAATATGGCTGGGGAGGGGGGAAGTTGCACTTACTGCAGTGGGAGCAGTGCACCTTTGGAGCTGGAGGTCCCAGGGTCTGTGGGTTTGCGGGCGGGGCAGCAGGATTTTGGCTGGAGTGGCTGCTGGGTTGCGGGCAGTGTCCAAGTCCTGTTTGGGTGGTGGTGCTGATGAGTTCCTAGAAGAGGCTACTCTCCCCTTCAAGGTGGCGTGGGCTCCGCGCCCCGAGTCCTGCAGTTTGGGGAGTGCC
>NW_005342341.1:0-293 GCF_000412655.1 Myotis brandtii | reverse complement strand
GAACAGTCAGCAGTCTTGGGACTTGCCAAGATAAAATTACCAGATGTTCTCATAAATTCTGGGGAAAGCCACAACAATCTAAAGGGGAACCTTGAAACCTATAGGGGAGGAAGCATAAAACTCTTGAACCTTCACCAGGCAGGGTGCTCAGACCAGCTGAGTTGCCCGATTGTGCTTTATGCCAAGTACATTCTTAATAAATTAGCTTTCTTTGCTTCCTTAATAAAGTGATTTGCTTTGCTTCAACACTGCTTTTTGTCACTCATCTGAATTCTTTCTTGAGAGTATAACAA
>NW_005342340.1:0-629 GCF_000412655.1 Myotis brandtii | reverse complement strand
TATGTGTATATATATGTGTGTGTGTATATATATATATTTGCAAAGTTTTTAAGACATCCTGCTCTATGTAAGAGGAGCTCACTCAATATTTAAATAATTTGCTTCCTTTCCTTTGTAGACAATGAGAGGAATGAGGAGTTAGAATTGAAATACAACTGTGATTCACTTGAATAAAATGTCCTTTTATATTTTGTCAAACATAACTACTGATGATTTCTATTTTAATTTCTTCTTATGGTAGACAGTTTAGTATATTAAGATTATTGGATACTAGATTAATACAGTCAACTGCCTTTTTATATAAGAGTAATGAATAATTGGAAATAAAAACATTTAAAATAAGACCAAAATTTAAAAAGTAGTTCTTAGATATAAATGTAACAAAAGACAAAGTCTTTATAGAGAAAACTATATAACTTTGATGAAAGGAACTGATGTCTATCTAAATAAATGGAGAAATCTATCCATGTTCATGGACTGGAAGAATCAATATTGTTAAGATGTAAATTTTCCCAATTATAATCTACGGAGTTAACACAATTGCAATAAAAATATCAACAAGCTGGAGGGGGCAGGGAAGTAAGAGATCAAGCAAAGGACTTGTATGCATGTATATTAGCATAATCCAT
>NW_005342339.1:0-1250 GCF_000412655.1 Myotis brandtii | reverse complement strand
AATTAGCATATTACCCTTTTATTAATATAGATGGAAAACATATACATTTAGGTTAATGAATTTCAAAGTGGTGCAATAAGTGATATAAAAAAAGCTGTGGAGAGGACTGAAAAGTGTGGAGCAGTAAGTTAGAAGGCTCTTGTATTCTACCATGGGAAAATGATGAGGACCCGAACTACTGGCAGTTCTAGTACGAAAGTAAGGAAAAGGATGGGTTTGAGAGCTATTTAAGAAAATGAATGACTAGGATTTAATGACTGCTTATGAATTAGGAAATAAATGGAGTAATTTTTTATGACTTCCAGATTTCTGACATAGTATTGTGGGTGAATCACCATTAGCTACTACTTCCTTGTTTAAAAAATCTTCAAAGACTTTATGTTGCCTAATATTGATGTTTAAAACTCTACAGTAAAGTTCATGACCCCTAAAGAGTATGCCCTTTTGACATACTCTTTACCTTCCTGAGATATCTCCTTGGAACTCAATGACTTAGTGGAATCCAATTTGAAAAATACTGGTTAAAGTCTTTAAGTCTGCATTCAAGACACTATATAATCTGGTCCCTACCAACCTAATTTCTTGCCTCATCTTCCTTACCCAATGCTCTAACCATATTAAATTTATTTCTATTCTATATCCACCCAAGCTCTAATAGGCTGCTGTATCTTTTCTCCTGTTGTTCTAACTGTCTGGAACTTCTTTATTCCTTGGTACTCTCAATCAGTCTGCCAAACAATTACCCACACATGTTTCAAAACTCACCTCTTCTATTCAGCCTTTTCTCACCCTTCCATCCTGTCCTTAATAATGCTGTGAACATTATACTTAAGTTCATCATTATATTTATTTATCTACATGTCTGGCCTGCCATTTGACTATTAATCCTTTCAGGGCAAGCACTGTGAACATAGTAGGCACTTAATACATGTTAGTTGAATGAATGAGTAACGAGTGAATGAAATCTCAGTTCAGACATAATTTTATCTTAATTTACCTATCTATATCACTTCTGTTCTAGCACCATATTGTACCATAACATTGCATTTGTTCTGTTTTGTCTCCCTTTTTTGGTGTATATGCCCCCTACCTGAAATATTCAAGGGCATGGGTTTTATCCTGTTTATCTTTGCATCCCAAGTGCTTAGATTCCTGATAAATGTTTTAAGAATGTATTGTTTAATAATTAAGCTGCTATCTTACCTTTTAAAGCCTTATATCATGTAATCATACCCATCTTTTTCCACCTT
>NW_005342338.1:0-650 GCF_000412655.1 Myotis brandtii | reverse complement strand
TTTTTTCCTCAACAGTTCAGTGTTTTTTCAAGTTTTTACAATATCCTGACCATGTGGTAGTTAGTTTAGAAAAATAACTAATTTTTTTTTATATTACAATAATTTTTAATTAAATTTGTTGGGGTGACTTTGGTTCACAGGGTCATATAGCTTTTAAGTGTACATTTCTATGATACATGATCTACATATTGCATTGTGCTCCCACCACCCAAAGTTTTTAAAATAAAATTATTTTCATTTTTAGTAAGAAGGAAATGTGCTGTCATTATCACAGCAATATTTGATTTTACACTAGCTATATTTCTCAAAAATGTTTCTTTTTATATCTATGGTGTTATAAATAAAAGGACCAAAATGTGTGTTAAACTTAATGGCATACCTCATGCCAGAGCAGAGGGATTGAAAGGATGTCTCTTCTTATAGGTGCTATAGGAAGATAGCATCCTATGAAAGAAATTAAAGGCAATAAATCAAACATCCTATATAATAAAGAGGTAATATGAAAATTGACCCTCACTCCATCACACCATCACAAGATGGCAGCGTGCGCAGCGGGGGCGGGGCTGGCAGAGTTCCTGTGGCCCCCGGGGGTGCAGGGGTCCCAGTGTTTGCTTCAAGTGGCTTCTGCTGGGGTTTCCGCAGCCCCATGT
>NW_005342337.1:0-292 GCF_000412655.1 Myotis brandtii | reverse complement strand
CACGCTGCCCTGAGCAGGTCCCGCAGCCAGTGCTGCCCCGGCTGCGGTGATGGCTCAGAGGAGGCCCCGCTCACTGGGTAAGTTTCCCCGCAGCCAAGCTGGGGAGGGCCGGTCCTCCATGAAGGAGCTTCCCTGATGCGGGGCGGGGCCCCTCCGCCAGCGGGAGCGAACCCCTCTGCTCAGCGTGAAACAGCCTTCGCTGTGCAGGGTCCCGAGACCTGCGCTGAGCCCAGACCCAGGAGCGCCCACCACACCGGCTCAGTGAGCACCCGGGGCTCCCGAAGACAAGCTG
>NW_005342336.1:0-248 GCF_000412655.1 Myotis brandtii | reverse complement strand
CAGCCAGCCTAGCACGGGGGGCCTTCGGGAGCACCCAAACAGGCGGCTTCGTGCTGTCAGCGCGCCGCACGGTTGTATGGCTGCTGCGGTCATCTTCGTTCTCCTTTGCCTGAGATGGTCTTTCTGTTATTGAAAAATCTCCCTACGCATCGCCTGACCCCGCCTCACTCCCCCCGAGAGACCGTCCCTGCTGCCAGCAGCCCGCCTTCCGCCTCCAGGGTCCCAGGGTCCTGGCTTGCGAGCTCCTG
>NW_005342335.1:0-399 GCF_000412655.1 Myotis brandtii | reverse complement strand
AATAACAAAATACTGAAATGTTAATCTGAGTTTGCCTCATATGAAAAATCTAGTACAGAATTGAATCTATTAATTAAATATGTCTTGTATTTTTAAAACATGTAAAGTTATTATTAATCTAAGAAATGCTCAATATTTAACTTACCAGCTAAAATTTAAGGCTTCTAATTGTTAAAAGTTCAAATTAAGTTGGGAAAAATCATATAGTTGTATTATTAAAATGCATAAAGTATAGAAAGTTATTTTTGAGAAATTAATTCTTGTATTTTCTCTAGAGAAATTAGTATTTCATAATATATTATAATCTTTATGTGTGGCAAAATTTCAACCTAAGGTATAATATTTTATATGGTCTAATTAATAAAGAGGATTAATTCTGTGGTCTCAACCAAATTTTTA
>NW_005342334.1:0-375 GCF_000412655.1 Myotis brandtii | reverse complement strand
CACCTGAAACTAACGTTATGTCAATTATACTTAATTTTTTTAAAAGGTCTCTTTGTCTTATAAAGTTATTTTGGGTCTGGTTTGGGATCTGTTTTAAGTCAAGAGCAGGGTTAATTGCACATAGATGCTCAATTGTGTCTATTCAGTTATGGGAGAAAACAGAAAGAAGGACTGACAAGTGAAGGAGTGGAGTAAAGCAAGAGCTGTCGTTTCGATCGGCTTCTCCATAGAAGAAGAAAGCTAGAGCCAAGCCTGTTTGAAGGATTTGGAAGCCTTGCCCGGCTTAACCAGCTGTCAACTGAGACCTGCAATTCTCCTCTTAGCACTCATTTCCCTTTGGGCGCACTTTCCCTGCATGTGAGATTCCCACCCAGG
>NW_005342333.1:0-1955 GCF_000412655.1 Myotis brandtii | reverse complement strand
TGTTTCTATCTCTCTCTCTCTCTCTCTCTTCCTCTCTAAATCAACAAAAACATATATATATATATTTTTTTAATGGCCAAATAAGTTCTATGGACTGAGGTGGACACTTTTTTCCTTCCAAGATCACTTATTTGACATATTGCAAATGGTCAGTCTGACCTCTACCCCCCAATTTTTTTGCCCCTGAAGCCCAGAGAAAGCCCTGACATAGATTACCTCCAGTTTCCTATCGCTGGACAGGATTTCACCACCATGTGCTATCTGCCTCCCCCAGCCTCGGCCCAAATCCCTCCAGATGCCGAATCTCACTTCAGCACACCTGACGGCCTCTCCTATAAGCAAGGCCCTGGGAGAGGGGCTGGGCAGAGGGGAGTGCAAAGAGAACCAAGAAGGCCTCTGCCCCCTGGAAGACTGTGCTAATAATAACTAACCTGGGGCTAAGGGCTGCTGAGCCTCATTGTTAGCTCCTTGCAAGTGTTAACACAGTTAGTCTCCACAACAACCTGTAGAGCATGAGTCGTCACTGGCCAGACACCACCCAACCAGGAAGGTCACCCATCTGGGCAGGGACAGAGGGCTGGCTGCACGGCCCCACGTAAGAGGGCAGCAGAGCTGAAGGTCGCTGCTGGGGGGGAAGGGGCACATTGCACTCCCACAAAACCTCCTTCATGATGAGATTCATTATGTCCAGTCTCATGCGAAGTCCCCCAAACTCCCAGCCCTACCCGGACTCCTGCACTAACTCTTCCTAGAGGAGGTTCTGGAATTTGCACTGAACATTGGGTGTGTTTGCAAACTACATCACTGCAGGGTGGGCAAGTGCCTTGGAGAAAAAAGCAGAGCAGTGTGCAAGCCCAGGGAGTCGTAGTTCCCGTGAGGGAATCAGGCCTTAAGGGATCTCCCTTGCACATTAATTTCCAGGCTTCCTGGAGGAAGCGGCATTTGAGTCAAGCCTGTGGGTCGTGCAGGCGGCTAAGGGGCAGGCCTTCCAGGCGGTCGGGCATGGGACTGGACATCTGTAAGTTCCATCTGATGTAACGAGCTGTGTTTAGGGGCTCGGAGGGACAGGTGTGGGGGCAGCAGGAAGCACAGCCGCCCTCTCCTCAGAGCCAGCTCGTTTTGCCGTGTGAGGTAATAAAGAGAACAGAAGTCTCAGGCCCACGTGCTTGTTCATCAAAGACAGGTGACTCGGTCTTCAGGTTAAGCCAGCGAGGGAGATGGGAACCCATCATCACTGCATGGGAACCCCCTTCCTTGGTCAGAAGCACTTTCTACCTTTTGGGAGGAAGCTCGCCTTGGAATCTGACAATGTCCATTCTGGGATTCGCACTGCTCCGTTTGGAAACACAAGTCCGTTTCCCAGCCTCCCTCACAGCTCCGCCAGGCATGCGATGACATCACTGTCAGAAGAAAATGCAGAAAGAAGTGGAATGGGGGGGGGGGAGGATCTGTGCTGAAGAGAGTGGCAGCAGAGGTGGCAGGTACACACGGCATGAAGAGCTGTCAGTGGCTGTGGTTTTAGCACGAGTGTTTCTTGTTCTGTGGGTGGTGGAGGTGGTTCAAGTGCTGGTATCTGAGCCCAGGATGGCGGCAGTGGTGGCCAGTCCCAGAGCATGATCTGGGCGTTGCTCTAGCTGTGCTCTTCAGGTGAGCTGCTCAGTGTCCTTTAATACATTTCTTTTCTCCTTAAAACAGTCAGATTTGATTTCTCTTGATTGCAACTAACAACCCTGACACTTTCGGGATGTTGGAAAATGGAGGGTATGCCTATAAGCATTTCAGAAATGAGCCCTTCAAGATCTGTGATCTTGCACAGATATTTGAAAAGTCAGTCACTGTGTTGATTTCCCAAATCACTTGATGACAATGTTTGTGGAGAGCTGGGGCTGAAGTTTGGGAGCCTGTCAGACAACTGTCCGGAGAAATGTAAAGAAAACGAGGAGATCCTTGTATGA
>NW_005342332.1:0-202 GCF_000412655.1 Myotis brandtii | reverse complement strand
TATCATTTAAAATTAAAAGTGAAATAAAGAGCTTCCCAGACTGCCATAGCCAGTTTGGCTCAGTGGACAGAGCATTGGCCTGTGGACTAAAGGTTCAATTTTGATCAAGGGCAATTACCGCGGTTGTAGGCTCAATCCCCAGTAGGGGCAGTGCAGGAGGCCTGATCCTCTCTCATCAATATTTCTATCTCTCTATCCCTCT
>NW_005342331.1:0-1105 GCF_000412655.1 Myotis brandtii | reverse complement strand
AGAGATGAGAGCCTTGGTCTTGGCGTGAGATGAACCAGCCGCTGGCAGCTCCGTCCTTCGCGGACTGGGTAATCGGGCAGGCCACTTCTCAGGCTGGGCTGGCTGCCTTCTAAGGCCTCTGAGTCAGGAAAGAAGACCGGGCAATGACACACACGAGGAGAACCCCAGAACGCCATCTTCAGTTTTGGAAAGGTATTTTGGAGACAGCTATGCCATGCTCTGTCTGGAGCAAGTGCGTGGATTCCTGCAGATGAGTGTCCGTGTGTTTTTTCTGCTGGTGATGACGGGCAGCGCCACTATTTCCACCTCTCACCACGGGCCCACTCTCTGAAAAGAAAGGGAATCAGCCTGGCAGGTGCGTCGATGCTGCAGGCCGTTTCACACTGGGGCTTTCTTCAGCAAGTAACAAGCACGTAACTGTTTCATTATGCAGCGTCCACCTTTTCTCCTGACAAGGCGAAGCCCCATGGTTTCTTGAAAAGGGGATTTGTAATCAGCCAGAACCCACTCAATTTTGCTTAGTCTGGTGACATTTTCATACTCCCTTTCACCCTGGTCAGTGAAGGTAATTATGTCAGCCATTGCAAAAACAACTGAGAGTGGTGTTTTACAAGAAAGCAAAAAGGTCATTTGAGCCATACTCTTTCAGCGGCTGCTGGCTGTTTCTCTGACAGCGCCTCTGTCTGCTCCTCATCTCTACCCTGATTAACCCTATGGGCTTCTTCTCATTCTCAGAAAGTGTGCCCCCCCCACCACCCCACAAAGCCATTCTTCTTTGAGCATCTGATTTCCCAGTGATCTTTCCTTTCTTTAAGCTCCTTTTATCTTTGAGGAAGAGGGGGATAGTCTTGGCTAAGGTTATATTCTGAAAATGGAGTTGCTGGTTGCTGAGTGAGATTTTCATTGACATTAAAAAAAAAAAGTCGCCCTGGGTGGGTGGCTCCGTTAATTGGAGCATCATCCTGTACACCAAAAGGTTGCAGGTTTGATTCCCAGACAGGGAACATACCTAGGTTGTGGGTTTGACCCCCCAGTCAGGGTTTGTACTGGAGGTAACTGATCACTATTTCTCTCTCAAATCAATGTTTCTCTCTCTCTCTCTCTC
>NW_005342330.1:0-670 GCF_000412655.1 Myotis brandtii | reverse complement strand
TATCTGCTTTGCTAAAGGGCAAAATGTGGGAATAAAATGCCCTGGGTTCAGACATTCGGAGAGCCCACTTCACTAGAAAATGGAGCCTCCCTGGCTCCCCCATGCCTCCCAAATTTATATTTCTTATCTAGTCTCTATTCATTTATCCCACAGCCCCTTCTCCAGGTTCCTGAATCCTAGCTGCGGAAAGACTGCAGCATACTACATTTGGATTCTCGGTGGAGAACATTCAAAAAATATCCATTGTGTTTTAGAAATATTTCTGCCGCTGCACAACAAACCATAAGACTCTAGCAAATCCTTTCTCTTGTAACCTTCAGTCAACCTCAGGGAGGTTATGGTCAGGGCCTGAAGATGACCACAAATGGAATAGAACAGATTGTTTTATCTGCCCTTTGGGCAAAATGTGGTTGGAGCTCCTCAAAGAACAGCGCTGAAATGTTTTGATTTACAGAATAGTTTGTGTGAATGTTTTGTGCCAGCTTGCTAATGATTGCATTAACTAATGTCTGACATAGAACTGGTCTGAGGTAACTTTCATCCTGATCTGGTAGTACAACCGTGGAAGAGAAAGAAGGCGATGGAGGGGGGTCATGCTACTGTGCACTTCTTTGGAAACTTCTGTAATATAAAGCTAAAATAATAAAAGTTTAAAACTTCTGCATGACCA
>NW_005342329.1:0-871 GCF_000412655.1 Myotis brandtii | reverse complement strand
CCCTCTCCTTTCCTCTATGAAATAAATAAAAATATATTTTAAAAGATGTAAAAACATTTCTTCCTTCCAATACAATCCTAAAATGGCTCTTGGGCCACACAGAAATGCATACCTTGGCCTTAGTAACCTGAAGGCAAAGGGAAGCCAAGAGATTCACATGATTTGAAGAGACTAAGTTCTGGCCCTGGACAAGAGAAATGTAATCCTATTACCTTTATACAGTTTGCAGTAGACTTTAAAATTCATGCTAACATTCCTGAAGGGAAGCTAGTTCTGTAACTGAGAGCCGGGCAGTCAGAAGAGAAATATATTGCTCCTAGTTTAGCAAATAACTGCATTCCTCAAATGAAAACATTACTCCCTACCCACCCTCACCCTCAACAGGATTTCATCAGGGAAGTATCAGCTGGGATGTGACTGAGGTGGGAGTGGGCTGAAGAGTTACTTTGCATTTTGCATTAGAGCTTATTAAGTGAAAAATGGAGAGGCCGGTGCAAGATGCCATGTCTGAATCTGTACTTAGTCAACATTGTGTTACTAAAGCATCATGCCTTAGGTCACCCACCTCCTTTAATATGTATTTTTAATTTATTTCCAATTTTTTTAAAGGGTTCATATTTAATCTGCAGCAACCATGAAAGCCACCAAGTTAATTCTACCCTAGGACATGCCAAGGAAATGAAAGACACCTCCCAGAATCATTATTCTCTGACACTAAGATGCAATCTTTGCTATCAGTCATTTAAGTCATATATTTCTGTGCCTTTAAGTTCATTTTTTTAAGATGTTTTTTTTCTTTCTGAGCTGCCTTGTTGCCTTAGTGATTCGTGGTATTTGGTGAATTTCTTCTCTGTCTAGGCATCTATGTATG
>NW_005342328.1:0-223 GCF_000412655.1 Myotis brandtii | reverse complement strand
ATATTGCAGCATATAAAAGTTCTCTAATGTATTTATCCAACACCCTATTGTTGAGCTTCTCCCCCTCAATTTTTCTGTTTTTTTTTTTTTTGCAGTGTACATCCTTGAACACACATCTTTATATATTTGTGTGATTTTTCATACAAGATAAATTCCTAAACGGGAATTGTTGGGGAAATATTTTTCTGTTTCCAAAGGATAATACCACTAAGCTATTGTGACT
>NW_005342327.1:0-540 GCF_000412655.1 Myotis brandtii | reverse complement strand
ATTGTTTTAAAGGATCCACGTAATAATCCTCCTCCCCTAATGAATTATGGACTAGATAGAAATAATTTTGAAGGTTTCATTTTATAACTCGGCTTAGACAATCTATTAATGTGAAATTAATAGATTTATTAATTAAACCCCAGTTTTATTGAGGTAAACTTGTATTTATTTAAGTATAAACACAAGCAGGCAAAATGTTTTCCCTCTGAAATTTCTGTTGTCCTAAAAACTCATCATTATTTACCAATAACCGTCAAAACTGTCCATTACTTGTTTATATTTCAACATCTGGCTCTGCAAAGCTTTGTAAGAATCACTACTGTACCTTTTTTGATGGTGCCTGCTCACTGATTTGTTTAAAAGATGAACCTAGCGTGTCTTAACTTTTTTTTTATATAATCCTCACCTAAGGATATTTTTTCCATTTATTATTTTTAAGAAAATGAATGGAGTTAAGGTGAGGGAAGGAGGGAAGAAGGGGAGGGAGCAAGGGAGGGAGGGAGACATGAACCAGGGATGGAACTTGCACCCCAGGTACTT
>NW_005342326.1:0-584 GCF_000412655.1 Myotis brandtii | reverse complement strand
AAAGGGCCAGAAGGTTGAGAACCACTGCTTTAAAGGGCTCAACTGCATGGTGGGTGCATTGTATCTCAGTGAAGCCGCTTTTTTATTTGTTGTGGTTGTGTGTGCATTGCCTTAATTTTTGAATGACTTTGTTTTTTTTTACAAGACAGTATTTTAACAGCCAGGGAGACATGGAAGGATTTAGAATGGACAAGAAGAGATGGGTGCGGGACCAAGTCTGCATACTGGAGACAGGATTAAGTATATTTAGTTTCAGGTAATTTAACTCGACAAAAAAAATTAGAAAAACCTTTCCTCCCCTACAACGTGGAAAAAAAAATTTTCAGAATGCCTAGACAAAACAAATAGAGCATGCTAAGCCCTCCACAAAACTCAATTACGGGCAAGCCCTACCTTCTGCAGCTTAAAATCTAAATAAAGGGCAGCAGGACAGGGGAGTGATTTACAACGAAAGGACAGAGAGGAATTCATGTATGCGTTAATGAACCTGGTTACCCTGCACATTACCTCGCCTTCCATAATTTCATAAACATGGCATAAAGGAAACAGGAGGTGTGACGGCGGGCTTGGAAATCATCACCTGT